>NC_067474.1:136756870-136954370 GCF_947179515.1 Apodemus sylvaticus
ATCACACACACTCATATAATAATAATAAAAAATTTAAAAAGAACCAAAACCAAACCAACCACCAACCATGCAATAACAACAACAACAACAACAAACCAAACAAGCAAAAAGCCAAAACCAACCTTTTGGCTAAGGATGTAAAATGAGCAGAATGCTTGCCTAGGATGAGCACGAAGCTCTGGGTTTCATCCCCAGGACCACAGTAAACCAGATGTTATAAGCACATGCCTGTAACCACAGCCCTCTAGAGGAGGAGATAAAAGAATAGGAGTTCTAGGTCAGTCTTGAGTATATAGTGAGTTTGAAGCTAGTAGGGGTATGAGAGACCTTATTTTAGAGAGGGAGGGGGGAAATGGTAAACAGAAATCACCTTCTCGTTGTTTATAATATATTTTTTGGTGTAACTTATTACATGAAAAATCGACTCAGTAATTACTCCTTTGAGATCCAAGATTGCCAGCTGCAGTGCTGTGTGCAGCTGTGTTCCTGGTCCCAGAAGTTAGTAATGAGCCCTTTGCTCAGATCTGAGAGTGTGTGAGAGAGAATGCAAGCATGCTTGCAAGTGCACGTGCTGGTCTTGAACTGTCGTGCCCCCTCAGCTTCCCCAAATACTGGCGTTACAGGTGTGCGCCGCCACATTCAGTCCCAAGTCCCCATCCTGTTATAGTTATGACCAACATAATTGATGGATCTACTGTGTCAGTGTACAGTTCCTGGGTTTGCTACTTAGTTGTATTTATGTGTGTGTTGGGGGTGGGAGGTGGGGGAGTGCGTGTGTCATGGCAGGGAAGTTAGAGACCAGCTCTAGAGTCACTGCTCATCCTTTACCGTCCTTGTTGAGATGCTTCGTTTCTGCCCCTGCAGTGTCCTCTGGGAAAGCTGACCTGTGAGCTTCTCCTGGCTGCTCACATCTCACAACAGGAGTGCATCCAGCTTCTCGGTGGGCTCTGAGAGGATGGAAGCAAGGGGGTCAGGCTTGTGGGGCAAACCCTGCCCTAAGGAGCCATCTGCCCGGCCCTGGCTTTGCACTTTCGAGACAGATTGACCTGGAACTCACCATATAATACTCAACCACACCTATCCTATTTGACTCCTAGGGAGTCAAATGCAGCCTGTGCATGACGGGGACACTCTAACTGAGCTACGTCTCCAGTCTAGGTAATGTTTAAGTGTGCATATAATAAAGTACTTAAACAGTGTGTGTGTGTGTGTGTGTGTGTGTGTGTGTGTGTTCTGAGGACAGCCTGTGGAAGTTGTCAGATTTGGCTACAAGCACCTTTACCACCGAGCCATCTTCCTGATCCAGGTGTATTTTTTTGTTGTGTACAGTTCTATATTTGTTGTGTTCTCTTTTTGTTGTTTTGTTTGAGACTCCGGGGATTCACCCCTGGGTTCATATGCCTGGAATGTGTTTTTCTACTGAACTGCATCTCCAGACCTAAGGGGAATGCTATTGGCTTTTTTAAAAAATTGACATTATTTAAATTCCACATAAAATTAATCCTTTTAAACTGAGTAAGTCTGTGGTATAATTCACAGTGTTATGTGAACTAATACTTTTATCTAGTTATAAAACATCCTCACCCTAGAAAAATCCCACCCCTATGGAGCAGCTTCCCAGCAGCCAGGGGCTCCCAGGCAGGGTTTCCCGGCAGCTGTCTCTTCCCTTGGTTATGTTAGCCTTGAACAAGTGTGCACATGAGTTAGAGTACCTTTTAAATTACACCCCACTCCAGTTATTTGGGTATATACCTAGCATTGCTCGGTCATGTGATAATTAACTTTGAGGAACTTCCTCACATTTCCACATGACCACACCATTTCACATCCCCAACACTAGTATATAGAGATACCAATTTCTTCATATCATCTCTAATACTTGTTATTTTTCTTTTAAATTTATTTTAAAGCTGGGTATATTGGTACATACCTTTAATTCCAGCACTTGGGAGGCAGAGGTAGAGACAGGCACAGGCAGATCTCTGCGTTTGATGCCAGCTTGATCTATATAGTGAGTTATAGGACAGTCAGAGCTATAGAGTTGAGACCCTATCTCTTAAAAAAAAAAAAAAAAAGAAAAAAGATTCTAAACCACCCTAGGTCCAAACAGATGGCTCAGCGAGTGAGATTTTGATCCCAAGGGACCCACGTGATGGAAGGGGATCCTAATTTAGGAAATTGTTTTCCAGGCAAAGTTTAAGTTTTAAAAGACAATCCTAGTGTTTTTAAAAGTGGTATCTAACATCAGTTCTGATTTATAGTTCTCTAATGACTGTCGATGGTTTTCTCGACGGGGAGGAACCTGTGCTAGCCCAGTGCGCAGAACACAAACCCCAGCGTGGGGAAACTCATGGTCTTGTGCATGCGTGCGTGCATGGGTGCGTGCATGGGTGCGTGCATGTGTGTGTGCGCGTGCGTGCGTGCGTGCCAGCCAAGTGCTGTACACCACGGAGCTGTGGCCCCCATTTTATTTCTTTGGTCTTCATATGTAGCCTAGGCTAATTTTGAACTGTGTATCCCAGACTGGTCTCTAAGTTGTAGGTATCCTCCTCTTTCATTCTTGCTGTTGTTAAACTGAGGAGCCTGAGCCTCCCCAGGCAGCTTTGGCTGCTTATTTTTTACAATGGGTTGTTTGTCTTTTTGTTGCTGAGTTGCATGTATTACATTTTGATACATCACTGCCATGTTTCTTAGTGTTCTATTGGCATGAAGAGACACCATACAGGAGAGCACTTGGTTGGGGCTGGCTTACAGCAAGGCGGGAAACATGATCGCATGCAGGCAGCCATGGTGCTGGAGAAGGAGCTGAGCGTTCTACATCTTGATCCATAGGCAGCAAGAGAAAGGGACAGAGACAGGCAGGCACCGAAGGCCTAGCTTCAGCATCTGAAGCCTCAAGCCCATCCCTAGTGATACACTTTCTTTAAACAAGACCACATCTTCTAATCTGTTGGATATCCACACTCCCTAATGACCGAGCATTCAAATATATTAGCCTATGGCGCCATTCCTATTTAAACTTCCACAGCGTTCTCTGTACATTCTTGTAGGCAGTTGCAGGTGACCATGAGCTCTCTTCCCTTTCTCCTATTCTTACCCCTCTCTTTTCTTCACCTCTTCTCCCCCTTTTTCTTTGCATGTGTATGTATTTGTAGTGTGTATAGTGTTAATGTGTGTGGTGTGTTTGGAGGCCAGAGTCGATGTTGGGTCTCCTCACTCCTTTTTCCTTAGGTGGCAGGTCCTCCCTGAGCCTGCAGCTTGCCCATGCTGCTTTCTCTAACTAGGCAGCTTGCTGAGACCCCACCTTTGCTGCGGACCTCTGTACTGCCTTATGTGAGTTCTGCAAGGCCAAACTCTGTTCCTCTTGTTTGTGTGCTTTATTCATAGAGCCATTTCCCCAGGCCTCCTCCTCTCTCCTTGTTAAATCTTACAGTCCAGCACAGCCCTTGACTGTGGTTCTCAACTCTGCCATATATTAGGGTCATAAAGGTCATTGAAGAGCGTCAAAAGCACTGCTTCTGGGTTACAGCAATTAGCAAGTATCCTAGTAACTGTTGACAGCAAACTTCAAAAGCCAGTATCTTTAATTTACAATTTGTTGTTACTCTAAGGTCTTCCTTTTACCTGGTAGACATGTTTGCCTGGAAAGCTGGGTTTTGCTTTCAGCCCTGCTACTATGTAGGTATAACTGGACAAGTCATTACGCTTTTTGGGTCTCAGCTTCCCCTTTGGATGTGTTAGAATAGGAAAATGTACTAGGTTAGAGCAGCAGCTGTCAATATTTTGTTAAGAGGCATTAGAAATTATTTTAGGCTTTAAGGGTCATACATTGTGTCAGTGTTTAAAGCCCCTTTTGTTGTTGGAGCAGTTAGGGTCAGATAGAGCCTGGGCCATGGCAGCCCTAACTGTTGGGTTTAGCCACCTGGCATTTATTTATTTATTTATTTATTTATTTATTTATTTATAGTCTTACTCTGTAGCCTGGAACACTCTATGTAGACCAGGCTGGCCTTGACCTTGGAGATCTGCCTGCCTCTAGCTCCATGCTCTGTGTAAGGTGTGTGCGGCGCACCACCCATCTTTAATAAGCCAGCTGAGCAGACAAGCCCAGAGAAGCTGGAGAGCAGCTGGACTCGCTGTCGCCTCCTTGGTGAGAAGAACAGATGCAGAAAGGGGTTCGGTAACACCGCCCTGCCCCTCTTCATCCTCGTGTCTACATGAGGTTTAGGTTTACGTAGTGTATAAGAGGTCACATCCTGATCATGGTGTGGAATCATGTGTACTTATACAGCACTGTCTCCGCTCCAGCCTCTCCTGCTGGGTGGTCTGACGAGTTGTCAGGCCTCTGTGAAATGTCTTCCTTAGTTCCTCATCTGGTGGCACCAGGGCTCAACATTTCCCTTTCCCAGCATGAGATTCCTGGGGAAATTCCAGATCCTTGGGATCAGTATTTCAGTAGTCTCTTGGACAGTAGGAAGGGCACAGAGTCTTTGGAATAGCCTCATTTATGAGGCAGCGGAACTGCTACCAAGCCTGAGGACCTGCGTTTGAGTCCTAGAAAACCACGTGGTGGCAGGAGGGAACCAGCTTCTGAAGTCGCCCTCTGACCCCACTTTGAGGCCTGTTATACTTTCTGCTCTGGTACATTGTGGTTCTTTTCTTTCAAACACTTGCCAAGGGGGTCACTTCCAAGAGCCAAGGAAAATCATGTTTAATCACCAGTAATTAAATATATTAAATATAATGTCTTGCAATTAATGTTGTACTTACCGTCTGCTGGCACTGTTCTAAACACTTTACATATATTAACTCATTATCAGGATACTCAATGAAGAATGTGGATGCATTCATTATCCTCACTTTACAGATGAGGAAACTTAAGGTAGAAATAAGAATTAGCTCTTTAACCTGCCAAGTGAAGGCTCCAGCTGGGTAAGGAGGCCAAAGCTTAGAGCTGACAGTCTGCTCCTGTTTACTGTATACAAAACTGCCTTCCCAGATGCAGACACACACTTCCACGCCATGCAGCTGCTCAGATACCACTTAAAACATCAGCTAGGACATTGGGCCTGGCCTCAGCATCTTCATCTGCACACTCAAAGATTTATTTTTAATTATGTATCCTTATGTACACATGAATGCACACACCAGCATGTGAGCATAGGGACCTTTGGAGGCCAGAAAGAGAGAGGGTAGTGGCTCCTCCGGAGCTGCACTTAAGAGGGTGTTGTGAGCCACTTCCTATAGATGCTGGGAACTGAATTCAGGGCTTCTGCTAAAGCAGTGCTTGCTGTTACCTGCTGTGTAGACCCTTCAGCTGAATTTTTGCTAAATAAAGCTAAGAGACCTGAATTGCCATGATTCTGTAGCACACTCATGCTTCCTAACCAAGAACAGCTGTTAATTTTAAAAATTAACCTTTTAAGAAAGTGAGATTAGCTGGGGGATCCGTGCTTTCTCTGTTGAGCATCTGTGTAGTTGAATTTGATAAAAGGAAGTCAGTTTTCTGGGTGAAGTATAATCCCAGGATTGGTGATCTCATGCAAGAGAGGGTCCTGCATATCCAGAGGGGGTCTTGCATATCCAGGGGGGGTCTTGCATATCCAGAGGGGGTCTTGCATACCCTCAAGTTGGAAGGAGATATGGTTCACAGCGGGAACACATGGGCAGTCGAGGCTGCCCCTGTCTTGTAAAAACCAAACAAGCTGGACAGTGATGCCCCACTCTTTTTAGTCCTAGCACTCAGGAGACAAGGTGGATGGATCTCTGTAGGTTGAGGGCCAGCCTGATCTACACAGAGAGTTCTACGGCAGCCAAGGCTACAGGCAGAAACTGTCTTGAAAAACCTAAATAAATAAATAAATGAATAAATGAATACATAAAAACAAAACAATTTTTTTCTGGTATCAATTATTCATTAAAAGAATTTTTCCTTTCTTTCTTTCCTTTTTTTTTTTGATTTGGTTTTTTTTTCCGAGACAGGGTTTCTCTGTATAGCCCTGTCTGTCCTGGAACTCACTCTGTATACCAGGCTGGCTTTGAATTCAGGAATCTGCCTGCCTCTGCCTCTCAGAGTGCTGGGATTACAGGCGTGCGCCACCACCGCCCAGCTAATTTTTTCCTTTCATCTAAGTATGTCTGACCCCCTGCCATCCCATCCCCCAAAGCTTGGACTGTTAGCAGGCTTGGTGGCAAACATCTTTTCCCTCTGAGCCATCTCACTGACCTGTTGAGATA
This sequence comes from Apodemus sylvaticus, assembly GCF_947179515.1. NCBI lineage: Eukaryota > Metazoa > Chordata > Mammalia > Rodentia > Muridae > Apodemus > Apodemus sylvaticus. Next base: position 136,763,108 of record NC_067474.1, read on the forward strand.
TTTAAAATTTGCATGAGTTGGGTATGGCAGTAATTTACACAACTTGACTCTCAGAATTTATGAGGCAGAGACAAATGGATCGCAAATGGAACATTTGAGACTATCCTGGTCTGCGCAAACTATTCCAGGCCAGCCAGGGCTACATAGTAAGACCATGACTCAAAAAATAAATAAGTAAATAAAAACTGTCATGGATGAAAGTTGAGGTAGATAGGAAATATGAAGGGGAACTAGAGGTACTAGGAATCCTTTAAAGTTTTTGGTTTATTACCTAGGTGGTCCACTCAAATACAGGAGAAGATAATGAGTTCAGTTTGTGGCATGTCAGGTTTCAGGAGCCTGTTCGGGGTAATGATGGTGATAGAAGATGAAGGCAGTAATACTAGCTAGCTAACCTTGATTGGCATTCTAAAGGAAGGCCCTAGTCTGTGTGCTTTTGTTTATATGGGTCATTTCACTGTGACAAGAACTCTGAGGGTAGGTTTAAGATCACCCTAACTTTGTAAGTGGAGAGTCTGAGGCACAGTGGGGTTAACTAACTTGTCTGAGCTCATGTCTAGTGAATGGCAAAGCCTTGGTCAGTTGGTCAGGCGGTCAGAGCCCTGTGCTGTTGATCCTTCGTTGTACTCTGGACAGCATTTGTTGAGAGGGAAACCTGCAGACCCATGTACAGGTCTGGTGCCATAGGAAGATAGAGACTGCGGATATGGGCCTCGGAATTGTTAGCACAAAATAAATGTAGAGACCATGGTATGCACAGAGGTTTGTGAAATGGCAGCCACATGCCTTAAAGCCTGACATTTGTCAATAGTGTTCATGCACCAGGCATTGCTGAGAGCCGAGTGGCTGGCCTGAGACCGAGGAAGGGCCAGTGAGGCGAGAAGAAACAGTGCTGTTGGCGCGTCAGAGGAGAGCAGGCTCTGAGTCGAGTGCCCAGCGCTAGCCTAGTGCTGCTTTCCGGAACTTGTTTTCAAAGTTGCGTGAGCAGTGTTGTATTTGGCAGGTAGGCAACTCAGTGAGTGACATCCACAGAGTACTTGACCATGGGGCAGCAGTCAGAAAAGGGAGGCGGTGGCTGTATTGGTCTGTAAAACTGAGGCTGTGGTCTCTTAGCTAAGTCCAATCTGAGGAGGAAAGAGTGTAGTTGGAAGACTTCAGGATCTGACTTGGAGTGGGATGGAAATGAAGTCTAAAGGGTCAGTAACTTGGAGGATTAAAAACCCAATTAAGGAGCCAGGCACTGTGTGCTTCTGCACTGTGTGCTTCTGTACTGTGTGCTTCTGCACTGTGTGCTTCTGCACCGTGCAGCTCATCCTCATGGCCACAGAGCAGGTGCTCTTCACTGCAAACCATCTCTTCTGCCCTAAATGTTTTATTTTTAAAACGTCTTACTCTCTAGTCCAAGACTACTTCTTCTTCTTCTTCTTCTTCTTATTATTATTATTATTATTATATGTAAGTATACAGTAGCTGTCTTCAGATACTCCAGCCACCATGTGGTCTCTGGAATTTGAACTCAGGACCTTCAGAAGAGCAGCCGATGCTCTTGACCACTGAGCCATCTCTCCAGCCCATAGCTGTCCTAGACATCACTGAGTAGTTCAGGCTAGTTTTGAACTCACAGCATTCTTCCTTTCTTAGCCTCCACCTTGCCTTTTTTTTTTCTTTTCTTTTTTTTTTTAATTAAGACTTGGCCTCCAGGATGGAGAGATGGCTCAGCGGTAAAGAGCACTGACTGCTCTTCCAGAGGTCCTGAGTTCAATTCCCAGCAACCACATGGTGGTTCACAACCATCTGTAATGGGATCTGATGCCCTCTTTTGGTGTGTGTATGAAGAAAGCTATGGTGTACTCATATAAATAATAAATAATATTTATTTATTTTTTATTAAAAAAAAAGACTTGGCCTCAATGGGAATAGAAACTCTCTTTTTGTAGGGAGCATTAGGCAAGAGTTGGGTAAGCACTGGACCACTGGTCACATCGTCAATCTTGCTTTTCTTTTTCTTCTTTTCCTCCCTCTTAAGTTGTCCAGGCCGGTCTTGAACATGTAGTCATTCTGCTCAGCTTCCCAGATGTCACTGAGATCACAGCAGGAACTTTTCTTAATCTTCTTTGCATCTTTCACAGCAGACATGTAATGGGCCTTAGTTGAATATATGTTTCAACAAGTCAGTTATGTTAGCTAATTTACTGATTTAAACCTCTCATTTCTAAGTGTTAAAAAAAAGTTCTTCAGAACCTTGATTTAGTGTGCACCATGCGTGTTTGCATGTCCCATAGCATGTGAAAGTCAGGGTGACCTTCACCACGTGAGTCCTAGTGACTGAACTCAGGCCATGAGGCGGCAAGCGCCTTTACCTGCTCAGCCATCTTTCTTCCGTAAACTCTAAATTTTGAGAGCATTCCAGACATCACAAAGAAACTGAGTTCTCTCTTTCTCATTTTTTTAAAGATTTATTTATTTCATGTATATGTATACACTGTAGCTGTCTTCAGACACACCAGAAGAGGGCATCAGATCCCATTACAGATGGTTGTGAGCCACCATGTGTTTGCTGGGAATTGAACTCAGGACCTCTGGAAGAGCAGTCAGTGCTCTTCACCACTGAGCCATCTCTCCAGCCCCCTGAGTTCTCTTATTATTGTCAAAATATGATTTTTTTTCAGAGTAAAACTTGTTATCCCATTCTTTTTTAGATAGGGTCTCAAACCCAGGGAAGCTTTGAATTCCTTAAGTGGTCTAGGATGACCTTGAACTTGTATTCTCCTGTCTTAGAGTGCTGTGATAACAAACATGCACCACCACACTCGATTTATGCAGGGCTGGGGAGTCGCCTCATGACTCATTCACAATAGGCCCGTGCTCTATCAACTCTTCTCCCTCACAGTCCCAACTGTGCTCCCGTCACAGGCTCCCACAGGAGCAGAGGAATGGAGCAGGAGGCTTACTGAGAGATTTCTTTAGCTCTTCCAGCTTCCAGACCGACTGTTCTGTTAAGTAGAAGCACATCGACATTAGCTGAAGCTGTGTACGAGGGGCAGAGCATTCAACCACAAGCCTAAGTTGACCTGTGAAAAAAAGGTCCTAGACAGACAGGCAGGCAGACAGACAGACAGACGGACGGACAGACAGACACACACAATTCTAATCATGACTGAAGTATCAGAGATATGGATGTCACCTAAACCCGGGGCCCAGAATAGCATTTTACAAGATGGTTTGTTTCTGGGTTTTGATATTATTTTGATTTTGTTTCTGTCTTTCTCTCTGTGGTACTAAGGATGGACCCAGGCTGTGCTAGACAAGTGCTTGCTCAATGAGCTCTGCCTTCAGCTCCCCGTAGGTCTGCTTGAGTGGTTACCCGTAATGCAAATCAGTAGCAGCTTATTGAGATTTAATGGTCATTTATTTATTTTTACATGTATGACTTCCTGCAAGTATGTGTATAACGCATATTATGAGTACATATATATGAGTACATATGAGTACAATGCCCAGAGGCCAGAAGAGGACATCAGGTTCCCCTAGAGCTAGAATTACAGGCACTGGTGAGCCAGCTGTGACTTGAACTCGGGTCTTTTGTAAAAGCATTGTGTGTTCTTAACCACTGAGCCATCTCTCCAGCCTCCTGTTTTTACTTTTTAGCTCTGCAGCTGATTTTACGGGGCAAAAATAATACCCAGAAAATGTATCATTTGTGTCCATATAGCTCAGTAAATTGTCAAAGGGGAAAAAAAATCAATACCTATGTAACCACACTAAGTTTAAGAGATGGAATGCTATCAGTTCTGTGAGTAATTCTGAACATTTTATCTCATGGCTAATATTTTCTGGTTTTACATTGCCTAAAACTGTCTTCAGTGCTTTTCTTTTTAAAGCTGGTGTGCAGCACACACCCATAAACCCAGCACTTTGGAGGTAGAGGCTGGAGGATTAGAAGTTCAAGGTTAGTCTCATTTACAAAGTGAGTTTGAATCTAGCCTGAGCTACATGGGACCATATCTCAAACAATAAACATAAAAAGTAATAAATTCAGATAAAATATACATGGCTCTGTTGGAGAATATATTTTTCATGTGTGCAAGACTCTAGGTTTAATTCCAGAAACACAACCACATACAAAATGGCAATATATAAACTAAATTTACCATAGTTTTTTAGGGATTTTATTTTATTTTGTTTTGTTTTTTTTTTGGGGGGGGGGGTTGGTTTTTTTCGAGACAGGGTTTCTCTGTTTAGCACTGGCTGTCCTGGAACTCACTCTGTAGACCAGGCTGGCCTCGAACTCAGAAATCCGCCTGCCTCTGCCTCCCAGAGAGCTGGGATTACAGGCGTGCACCACCACCGCCCAGTTTATTTTATTTTAAGATGAGTCTCATTTATGTATTCCTGACAGTGTTGAACTCACAGCGCTTTACCTCCCCCGCTCCCCTTTGCCTCAGCCTCTGGAATGCTAGGATTAAAGGTGCATTCCACCACATCTAGCTTAAGGGCCATTAAATTTTTTTTACATTTATTTTGTGGATGCATGGTTACACATGCCAGGGCATGAATATAGAGGGAGGGCAACTTGCATGTTCAGTTTTCTCCTTTCACCATGTGGATTCTGGGGTCAAACTCAGGTGTCAAGCATGGTGGCGAGTGAGTGCCTTTACCTGCTAAGCCATTTCACTGTCTCTCAGTGGTTACTTCACCGGCTGAGCAGCGTTACTTATGTTCACCTCTTCCCATGACCACCACCACCTTTCCTTTCTAGTACATTCCTGCCTTTCAAAACTGAAGGCCTGCTTTCTGTCCCCATGGCCGTGTCTGCTGCAGGCGCCTTGTGTATGTGCAGTCATGTTCCTGGGGCCTCAGACATCTGTGCCATTTCAGGGCAGGTGGGTCTCACTCCTTGGTCAGGTCTTCACAGCTCATCTTTGTTTTAACGTGACTCATGGTGTCTTCTCTCTTCTTGAGGTTATGCACTATCCCATCACGGAGATGTATAGTCATTTACGTCTTACACCCATATGTTTAATACTCTGTTTTTATTATTTTAGGTATTTACCAAAAGGAAATTTGCTGTGTTTGAAAAAACTTCCACATTATTTATATAGCTCTACCATTATAAATTTTTCTGAGTTTGTTTTAAAGTGTCTGTTTTGTCTGAAAGTATGTATGTGTATCGTGTGTGTGTGTGTGTGTGTGTGTGTGTGTGTGTGTGTGCGCGCGCGCGCGCGCGCGCGCGCGCTTAGTGCCCAAGGAGGTCAGAAGAATGCATTGGATCCTCTGGAACTAGAACCCAGTTGGTTGTGAGCTGCCCCACGGCTCATGAGAACCAAACCCAGGTCCTCTGCAAGAGCAGCAAGTGCTCTTAAGTGCTGAGCCACCTCTCCAGCCCCTGGCTCCAACATTTTTATTTTATTTTTCATGGTTTTATTTGTCTGTCAGGTTTTATTTGTAGAGGCCAATGATCAAAGCTACAAAACATGGTTTTGCAAGTATAACAGGCCCATAGAGAAGGGCTCATAGGAACAAGTCCTTTTTTAGACTCCCAAAAGGAGCCCTTTTAGTAGGGGACAGATGAGGAGGGAGTTGGCTGGACATACATCTAAAAAGAGCAGGCAGCAGAGTTGTAACTGAAAGAGCTGAGGCTTGGGCAAGTAGAGTTTGCCCTTACCTCACTCTCAGTAGGTCTCAGGCCCGGATTGAACTCTAGCCCCATGAACTATCCCAGAAACTTGTGTTTCTAGTCCCCAGAGCAGGGAGAAGAAGGACTGTGATACCTCAGAGATCAGCCATTGGCAGGTCACTAGTGTCAGACCACAGCTGCCCCTGCACCTGTCTTGGTCAGCTCCTGCATGGTCTAGTGTTGCCTGTAGGTTGTCTGTCAGCCTACACAGGGTGAGGTCATAAATGAAGTCAGAGAACTCTGACCTCTCAGGGAATCAGTGTGTCCTGCACGTTCTTCACTTTGATACAGGGATACCAAGGAAAGTAGGCTAGAACATGAACCACCCAGCTTCACGGTCTTGGAAGCAGTGGCTAAGAGCCTGTTGCATGTCTCTGGTGGGGACCGAGCTTCTCTGGGGGGGTCCTAAAGCTCAGGCATAGGAGAGCTGCTGCTGCTGCAGCAGCCTGGTCTCAGGGTCAGGGCAGAGGCCATGCGTGCGTGGGACCTTTTATTGTTGTTTGCTGTTTCTTTCCTTGCTCCCTTTCTCCTTATTTCATTTAATTTTTGAGACAGGGTCTCATGATATAATTTTTGCTGGCCTGGAACATGCACAGACCAGGCTAGCCTTGAATTCAGAGAGGTCTGCTACTACTACTACATATGCTACCACATCTGTCTCAGTTTTGTGTTTTGAGGCAGGGTCTTTCTATGTGGCCAAGGCTGACCTAAACTTGTGATCTTTATTCTTCTACTTCCTAAGTGCGAGGATGACAGATGTGCACTAAATGCCTGGCCTCAGATAGTTCTCACTATTGTTACAAGAACTTTTCCCGTGGAGATTTTATGTGAAAGACTCCAGCTTTTGTTATCAGTATTTTCTTCCACTTGGCACATAGACAATACCAAGAAGGACAAGGCAGGTGTCCGAGACAAACTGTCCAGCAGCTGTCTGGTGTGTTTGGTGCTGACAAGCTCCTGGTTGCCATCACTGTCATCGCCTAGGAATTTGGGGCTGCTGCTGTCCAGGCTGAGGGACACTCACAGAAATGTTCTTTGTGGCCAGGTCTGGACTGTGGAAGAGTTGAGGGACTGGCAATGCCTTTGGATGTGAAAGCCTTTGGGGCCTGGTGGATACAGACACAGGCGAGTGCTTCAGTAAGGAGAGGATGCTCTCCAAGTTTCTCTTACTGATGTCTTCAGTCTGTAGGTATGGAGCTCCCAGTGCTGAGTGGAGAAAAGACCATTTGACCTCAGCCTTCCTTATTGCTTAGAAGGCCTCGCCTCCCCTGTGTCACTTCACTGAATGACTATCCAGAGTCTTGAGTGACAGGTACTGTGCAGAAGGACTTAGTTGAGAAGTGAGGAGGAGAGTCTGGAGAGGTGCATAGATGGGGAGATTTTGGGTGAAGGGTTGTTATCAGTAGCATAGCTGTTATTTTGCTGATAAGTTGGTTATCACATTTGTTGTTGTTCAGATGGAATATTGCATGATGTGGTCAAGGGATAGACTGCTGGAGTGTGTCTCTCCTTGTACACACACTGGATGATAGTAGACCTGAGTAGACTCTGTTTCCAACCAGCAGTAGCTGTAGTAGCAGCAGAGGGAGGATTGTAAGGTCAACTTAGAGGCCATGGTTATGCCAGTGATGTCTGCTGGGAGCTCTACACTGTGCTCTGGAGTGTAATCACTGTTTTAAATTTCTAAACACTATTGTCCCAAAAGTTTCACATTCTTTACATCCTTGTCAGCATTTGTTTTCTGTGCTCTTTTGTTTGCTTCTGGCAGTGCTAATAATCCAAACTAGGACACCTCTCACTCCCTAGGCAAATGACCTACCCCTCAGTCACAGTCCCAGCCTTGCTGAGACCTCAGAGGAAAAAATACTAAGCTGAGCATGGTGGCACAGATCAGGATCCAGAATCTGGAAGGCAGAGGCAGCTGCTCTCTGAGTTTAAGGTCAGCATGAGCTAGCTACATAGCAAGTTCCAGGCCAGCCAGGGCTACATAGTAAGACTCTTGCTCAGATTTTTAATTTATTATGAGATAAAGTTTAATGCAGCCTAAGCTGGCTGAGAACTCTCTATGTAGCCCAGATGCCTTGAATTTCTGATCTTCCTTCCTCTACCTCTATAGAGTGTTGAGATTACAACAATACCCGTGTGCTGTCGTGTTCAAACCAGGACTTTGTGTGTGTTAGGCAAATACTGCATTCCTAATCCTATTTAAGATTTTGTGTGTGTGTGTGTGTGTTTAGTATGGGGTTTGGTGCACAGGCCATGGCTTTCATGTGGAGGTCACAGGACAACTTGGAGATGGAAAATGGGTCCCAAGGATCAAATTCAGGTTATTACCAGGCTCGGTGGCAAAAATTCCATTACCCACTGAGCTTTCTGTTCTCCACCTCTACCCTCCTATCTCTAAACTGTTCCCCGACACAGACAGACAGACAGACAGACAGACAGATCTGTCCTCTGTCTAGCTTTAGTTTAGAAGTGGCAATATTGCAGGTCTTCATTATCATTCTTAGAGTTACACAATGGTGTTTTGGTCAACCCTGAGGGACTTGGCATAGAACACTGTATGATGTGATTGTATGACCCAGTGACACTGTAGCAAACCTAGTTTATAGAAGTATATTCTGTGGAAGCCACATTAAGAAGCCATGTGCCTTATTTCACACCTTTTTTGTTTGTGTTTCTTTGAGATAGGAGCTCTCCATACAGTGCAGGTTGGTCTTGAGCTTGTGACTCTCAGCCTTAGACTCTCCAGTGTTGGGATTACAAATGAGTGTACCATGTTAAACTCACCCATATCATTATGCCCTGTCCCAATTAATCTGATGCTACAGGAGGCAAAGGATAACCTTACTAATATAACTCATTAGTAATTGATTTTTAAATTTTTATGTGAATTATAGTCTTTAACTCCATGAATACAAGTTAAACTCAATATTTCATTTTTCCTGATATTCTTGGCATTTGTATGTAGTATAAACCACATGGTAAGCACTTCTGTGTGTAATAACTTGAGCCTACTTCTGTGGCTACCTTCTGTCAGAATTACATTTACATAGCATTAGGGAGAACCACTGCCCTAGAAGAGATTTCTAAAGGCAGATCCCAGGATGAAAGTTTACTTTTAGTGTCTGATAGAAAAGTAGTGTAATACAGAGCCAAAATGCTTAGCAAGTGCCAGGAAAAAGCAAAGTGCATTTTATATGGATTGAATCATTTAGCCCTCACAACCCTCTGAGTCAGGAGTTATTACCTCTGCTGTACTTGCGGGGGATTGGGTTCAGAGGAGTTGGTACCCTTGTACTCACCAGGAGTTAACTGAGGGAGCACAGTGCCGGGGCTCTTTGTGACCGAAGCACCGTCCTCTACTTACTTGACCCTAGTGTAAGTAGAGGGAACCATGAGATAGAACACGCCTTTAACATCCTTGGGGCTTGTGGAACTTGCTATTTGTTGGTTCAGTGTTCCTTACAAAATCAGTGATTACAGAGAGAACATTTCAATCCAAACATTTATCCCTGTTCCCAAACTAGTATTTTTCAAGTCTGGTCTCCATCTGAGTGAGACCTTCCGTTCAGACAAAGCTCTTGAACTTTTAGTGGAATTTGGCAGATCAAGAGCTTGCAGGCAGCATATCGCCTGTAAGTATCTAGACTTTAAGTGTTGACCTGAGCAGTCCCTGGGCAGATCCTGATGTCGCTAGTAGAGCAGGGCAGTAGTGAGGATCTGGGTGTTTTATGTGGCTTCATGGATTTGCCATTTCCTCATAAAATGGAACCAATCTGATACGAATCCTAAAACCTGTTAAAGCCCCTTAAGTGCACGAACTGCTGAGCCTCTCCAGCACAGTTATGAACATGCAGGAATGAGCTCCTTCTGGAGGCTGGGGAGCAGAGGACGAAGCTGTTTTTAAATGAGTTCCTTTACCTCCTTAATCTCTTAAGTCAGGCCAGCAGCTACAGTGTGGCAAGCAAGCCAGTGCTGGTCTCTTCTCTCTGTGACGACACATTTGTGCCTCTGGCTCTGCTTCTAGACAAAACTGGACCTGTTGCTTGGGGTCAACCAAGTTTGGCTGGAGGGAGAAATAAACTGTCACTTCTGCTCCTCACGTGTGTATTCTGTGGAGGCTGATGACTCTCATGTTCTTCCTCATAGGTCTATGAAGGACTAGACATCATCACCAATAAGGTCTCTGCCCAAGAACAGAAGATGTGCCGGCACCACATGATCAGCTTTGTGGATCCACTTGTGACCAGCTACACTGTGGTGGACTTTAGGAACAAAGCTACTGCCCTGATATCCTTAAGGAAACTTAGCGCCCAGACCTGAGGGTTTCTAGTGGTGGTTTGTGCTAAGCAGTAGGCGGCTTCCTTAGAATGCATTAGGAATGCTGGTTCTTGGGCTCTACTCCAGAACTGCTTCTACACTACAACAAGAGGTCTGCGTGGTTCTTTCTTTATAAAGTTTATATATTTTTATTGTATGTGTGTACATACGTATGTCATTGGAGGTCAGAATACAACTTTCTGGAGTCAGCTCTTTCTTCTTACTTTGTTGAGACAAGGTCTTTTTTGCTGTTTCTGCCATCCTGTGTATGGCAGGCATTGTGACACATGGCAAGGTGCCAAGTGATTCTCTAGTTTCTATTCCTGTTGGTATGAATGCTGGGATTATAGATGTGCACTGCATCCAACCATTAATTTATTTACTTTATTTTTTTTTAATGTGCATTGGTGTTTTGCCTACATGAATGTTTTATGAGAATCAGACAATTGTAAGCTGACACGGGTGCTGGGAATTAAACCTGGGTCCTCTGGAAAGTCCGTCCATCAGTCCATCTGTCCATCCGTCCATTCCCGCTCCTACCCCCTGTGCTCTTCCCCCTCCCTCCGCCCCCACTGACTCCAGCCTGAAGCCAGTGCTGAGCTATCTCTCTAGCCCTCCACATCTGGTTTTTTACGTGGTCCCCTGGGGTCTAAATTCAGGTCATCAGGCTTGCTAGGTAAGCTCCTTTTTTACCTATTGGGTCATTTCACCATCCTACGTATTAGGGACATTTGGGGAAAACATTTTATGGCAGGGGTACTGATTTATAAGTAGAAAATCTATGTTCTGGGCTGGAGAGATGGCTCAACGGTTAAGAGCACTGATGCTCTTCCGAAGATCCTGAGTTCAAATCCCAGCAACCACATAATGGGTCACAACCATCCATAATGAGATCTGACTCCGTCTTCTGGAGTGTCTGAAGACAGCTACAGTGTACTTACATATAATGAATGAATGAATGAATGAATGAATGAATGAATGAATGAATGAATCTTTAAAAGAAAAAAAGAAAAAATCTATATTCTAAGTTTGAAATTCCCTCTTTTGGTCATGTTGTTTTTTACCAGGTAAAACACTGCTCACAGCACGGAGCTTCAGTCCTCTGATCTGTAGTGTGGGGATATGAATTTATACATTTAATGAAGCCACTGAAATCCTCAAAGGAATTGTTGAGTAGGGAAGGATTGGGGAAAATAGTTCTGATAAAATTTAGACATTTTTGAGAACAAAGGAACTTGGTGAGGGGGTTTACACCTATAATTTTAGCTCTAGGGGAAGCAGAGGCCAGAGGATTATCTTGCATTGCCAGTCTGAGATATATGGTGAGATTATACCAAAACCATAACTACTGGAGGATGTAGTCCAGTGTCAGAGCACTTGATCAGTATAGTGAATGAGGTCCTAGGTTTAATCCCTAGTAATGGAAAAAATATCCTGAACCATTAATTAGAGGGTGCATTGGCAGTAACACTTGTAACAGGTGAATTTGTAACACAGGCCAGTGAGAAGACTCAGCAGGTAAAAACAGCTGCCATGGATGCCTGAGGGCCCAAGTCTGAGCACCAGAGCCCAGAGTGGAAAAGGAGAAAACTGATTCCCAGAAGTGTGTGTGCTCGCACATAATAGGAAACTCAGAGTGTGCTGAAATGGATGTATATATTTATCTTATGTATTTCAGAATGGTAAAGACTGAATGGAAGCCTGGATGGTGGTGCATACCTTTTATATTAGCACCTGAGGAGGCAGAGACAGGCAGCGTGCTCTGAATTAAAGGCCAGCCATAGCAAGCTCTAGGATAGCCAAGCCTACACAAAGAAGCCTTGATTCTGAGCCAAAAAAAGAAAAGGAAGAAAGATAAGTTGATTTTGCATTGGTAAGGGTGCATGTCAGGACTGCAGATCCAGGTGGAGGGCTTGCCCGGCCTGGCAGAGCCCAGAGTGTGATTCCCCAGCACTGTGTAAACCAGGCATGGTGGTGTGCTCCTGTGATCCCAGCACTTGGGAGGCAGAGGCCAGAGACCAGAAGTTCAAGGTCACAGCATCTTAAGAAGTTCTAGGCCGGGTCGTGGTGGCGCAACGCCTGTAATCCCAGCACTCTGTGAGGCAGAGGCAGGCGGATCTCTGAGTTCGAGGACAGCCAGGGCTACACGGAGAAACCCTGTCTCGAAAAAAAAACAAATCCAAAAAACCAAAAAAAATAAAATAAAATAAATAAGTTCTAGACACACCTATGAGAGAAAACTTGCCTCAAAAAGTCAAACCAGAGCACCTCGGCATGTCCCTAGGACACTTTCATTCAGGCAGTTCTGCCTAGGTATGCATCAAAGTTTTGCCCTTAACAGTCATAAACACCAAATTCGTACTCTCAAAGAATGTACAAAGTTTGCTTTACTCATAGAGGTTCTTTTTTTTTTTTTTTTTTTGGTTGTTTTTTTGTTTGTTTGTTTTGGTTTTTGGTTTTTGGTTTTTTTGAGACAGGGTTTCTCTGTATATCCCTGGCTGTCCTGGAACTCACTCTGTAGACCAGGCTGACCTCAAACTCAGAAACCCACCTGCCTCTGCCTCCCAAATGCTGGGATTAAAGGCTTGCGGCTGAGGTTCTTTCTAACAGTAAAAATGGATAAATTGTAGCCACATTCATCAATCAGCATGGAAGGATTTTATAAACAATATAAATGTTGAGAATTACAAGATACATGTGGGGGGTTGCCACAGTTGTAACTACAAGCAAACCTATGCTTGGTGTGGTGGCATACCTGCAGTCCCAGCCCCTGGGAGTGGATCATCAGGACATTGGCTACATTGCAATTCAAACCTGGCTTTGAACAAACAGGACATATGTAAGCTTGGGGGAAAATGTTTATAATATAGGGAACAAGTGACTAATGTTCTTAATAAATGAAGGACTCTCCTCTGAATACAAAGATACTTACAGGACCTGGTATGTAATTCACATAGAAGCAAGCACAGATGATAAGCATGGAAAAGGTTTGCCCTCCTTACTAATCATGGGCATGCACATCCAGACAGTGAGATAGTGGTTTTGCCTATCAAATAGGTAGATTAAAAAGGAGATAATAATTTCAAGTCTGCCTACTTCGCAGGGCTGTTGTGTCAGATGAGATGGTATGTATATGAAATCCCTTTCAGATTGACGGCTAAAAGATGAGGTCTTACTCTGAGACAGTTGGATTGTTCATAAAGAATGACACAGTGTGGAGAGGGCTGGATGTTTTCCAAGCACAGAAGCAGCAGAGGACAACTTCACCAGGCTAGCTCTAGGCTAGATTTGAAGTTTGGTTAAGAGCATAGAGGTCACAGTGTCAAATTGAAAGTGTCCCGGTGAGCTCCTGGATCCCAGTGCATGAAGATGGGGAGTTCAAGGCTAACGCATTCTTGGCGGCAGGCTGAGTGGAGCACCTTGACCTACAGAGCCATTTTGCTAGCCTGTCTGCTTCTTTTGGATAAGGTCTGTGTTGTCCTGGCTGGTCGTATATTTGCTCTGTAGCCCAGGCTGGCCATGAACTGATAGAATAGAATTCTTCTGCCTCAGCATCTTGAGTGCTAAGATTATAGGCTGTTATGCCTGGTGCCAGCCCTCTGTGACCCTTTGTTGGTCGTATCGTCCTTCCTATTCAGTTAGAAGGACTCTGGGAAACCCTCATCCACGTCTACACTGCAGGTCAGCTGGCAGGAAGAAGGAGCAAGTAAATGATTAACTGCATATTGAAAGTCAACTTTTCTTTTTAAGCAAGTAGAGCCCTAGTTAAAGCAAGTAATTATCTGCTCAATAGAAATTCTAAAGAGAATCAATCACAAGAAGCAGAAATACGTGACTGCAGTAAATTGAGTACTTCCTGGTTTTCAGGCATTACTGTAGAGGCCTTATACACAGTTACAGTTAATGTTCTAAACACCCTGGAGTTTTATAAATGGGAAAACTGAAGCTCACATAGCTTGAGTAACTTGCCATTAGAAGTGAAGTCTGGTGAGGTCTCGAGTGGCTGCACTGAGCACAACAACCCAGGAGTGACAGACAGACTGACTCACAGCTGTGGCGTGGGAGAACTAGCCGGTGTCTTATCTCAGAAAGCCAGGTCACACTGTGCCACCTTGGTGAGCATCCTCGGGAACAGCAAGACCTGGATGTTTCTAGAACCAGGTGCCATCTGCTTTATATCTGCTTTTCTTTTTCTTTTCCTTCTGTTTTTAAATTAAAAAAAAATTTACGTGTGTAAATATTTTGCCTACATGTATGTCTGTGTGCCGTATGCATGCCTGGTGCTATTACAGGTCTGATGAGGGCATTGGATCCCTTAGAGCTGGAGTTACAGGTGGTTCAAACGGCCATTTAGGTGTTAAGAATTGAACCTGGGTCCTTTGCAAGAACAGCAAGCACTCTCAACCATTGAGCCATCTCTCCAGCCCCTGTCAGCCTGCCTACCTGCCTTCCTTCCTGCCTTCCTTCCTTGTTTTCCATTTTTGATGTGTGTGTGGTGTGTATGCTTGTTAGTCTGTGCGTGTATGTGCATGTGCATAGGCGTAAGTGGGCGGAAGCCTGAGGTACGCACACACATGCCAGCCTTTGTGATTTCTTGTTAATACCCTTCTTCCCACATGAGTCAGTATTCAGTTACTGATATTAAATAACTTTCTTAATGTTTACATTGAAGATATTTTTGCTCGAGACAAAATTCCCATTGTGGTGGGAGGAACCAATTATTACATTGAGTCTCTCCTCTGGAAAGTTCTTATTACTACCAAGGTAAGTTTAGTTCACTTGTAACTCGCTAAAGAAATGGCTTCCCATTTTTTTCCCTGCGGAATAATTTTAGTGGGAGGAAGGTTGACTCTTAACTGTTTCTTACAGTCAGCAGCTGTAATTTTCCTACTTAATATTCTGAACAAATGCCACCTCCATATGTGAAGTGTACTCCTTCAAGCTGGCCTAAGGGTAGGGGTTGTGTGTGGGAAAGAGGCTCTGTGGATTAATTAGCATCCCTGCAAATTAGCAGTACATCTGTCTGACTCAGCATTTCCTGGCTGCCAGCGTAGTGTGTATGTCAGAGGTGTCCAGCACTGACCTTTCCCGTGGAGGTGCTGCTGTGTAGGGCTAGACTTTGCAGATGGCAGAATGCTGGAGTTCTAGTCCACTCTTTGTTATCCTTAGGAAGTGTGCACTCTAGTGCTGAATATGTAAAAAAGGTGTGGTAGCCCAGTTAAACAAGCAGAGTAGCCAAATACTTCCCCAAGAGGCAAGTGCTCGGTGTTGACTGTGGCCTTACAGTTCTTACCACAGCATATTGGGAATTTTGGTTTATGATCTGTTTCTCACTGTATGGTACAATCTTCAGCTCCATCTCTGTTCTTCTTAAAGCTTAGCAAGATCCGTTTATAGTATCAGTGTTTATTGAACATTGGATTAAATTTATTCTAAACCTTCATGTACTAGCCCCCAGAGACGGGCACCGGGAAAGCGGTTGATCGGAAAGTAGAGCTTGAAAAGGAAGATGGCCATGAACTCCATAAACGGCTAAGCCAGGTGGACCCAGAAATGGCCGCCAAGCTACACCCACATGACAAACGCAAAGTGGCCAGGTAAGAAAGCCTGGGTCCATTGCCCCAGAGGGCTTGGAGATGATGGAAACTGATTTGTTGTAGTTCAGTGGACGCGGAGACCCTGAGTTCCTGCCTCAGTCCAGCTCCCTCAATAAACAGTTGCCCTCTGCTTTGTAGTTACGTTTTAAAGGCATAGTACTGTATTGTTTTCCCCCGGGGCCTATGTAATCTTGCTTCATTTTCTATTTGATCTTTGCTTGTATAACAGTTTTCATATAAAATTTTTCTGGCATGTAATCCTTTTACATTTTGACTCGAGTTTCATAATTTGATTGTGCAATGTTGGGTTGTGCCCCAGTAACTTTCCCAGTGGGAGGTGGTATTTATAAGCTGTCTTATAAGTCAGCTCACCTTTGCACAGAGAACCTTTGAGTAGGGAGGAGAAATGGAGAATAAACTCCTCTCAGAGTATTTCGGATTGAAGCATCCGATGTGGGAGAGGCTCTGGTGTCTGGCACAGGAGACCATCTCAGGAAGGATTTAGTGGTGCTAGCTACACACACCACTTGCTGTGGTAACCTTGGTGTTGGGGGCTTACAAATAGTCTACTCAGAAGATGTTTTAATATGAGCATTTCTTAATACTTTTCCATTATTCTGCTTTAGAAGAGCCATTTAAGAATGCCCCCACCCGATTGTGCCCTCTTCCAGTAAAATTTTACATTAAAGGAGAAAGTTGTCCACACAGAGGTTTCCTTGAAGGACCACATTCTACCTGATTTTCTCCTTGTGAAGGCATTGTCACCCTGGTGAGAAGGATGTTCTAGGGAAATGCTATTTGTGCTTAGTAGGCATACTTTTTTTCCCTGTTGTTGAGTCAAGATCTCATGTAGTCCTGACTGCCTTAACTGAGGGTGTTCTTGAATTCCTAGTCTTCTCTTTCCTGTATCAACAGTGCTTGGAATCTGGTATTTGTCTTCGTGCCTAACTCCACACATTTTATTTTAATCCAAACCTTTTCTTTTCCTTTTTTTTTTTTTTTTAAGAAAAGCTCAGGAACGCTGGGTGGTGGTGGCGCACTCTTGTAATCCCAGCACTTGGGAGGCAGAGGCAGGTGGATTTCTGAATTCGAGGCCAGCCTGGTCTACAGAGTGAGTTCCAGGACAGCCAGGGCTACACAGAGAAACTCTGTCTCGAAAAATAACAAAAATAATAAACAAACAAACAAATAAATAAAATTTTTTAGAGCTCAGGAACATTGTAGTGAACATTCCATTTACAGTTCTGCATGCTGTGATTTTTTTTTTTAAGAGTCTGTCTTTAGTTTTCTCTCCTTTCCTGATAAGATCTTTCTTTCTTTCTCTTTGGTTTTTTGAGACAGGATATCTCTGGCTGTCCCGGAACTTATTCTGTAAACCAGGCCTTGTACTCAGATCCACCTGCCTCTGCCTCTCGAGTGCTGGGATTAAAGGTGGTGGCGATTAAAGGTGGCGTGTGCCGCCACCACCACCTGGTTCAGATTTTTATTTTTTATGCTGCCTGAGAACTGTGCCTCAAAAAGAATCACTAAGTTCCAAGCAAGAACTCCAGTGTCTCTCCTGTAGGAAAGATGGGGAACTTCTATCATGGCTCCTTTGAGTAGAGTTTATATTCTTCTTCCCCGCAAGTAGGTGAGGTACTGTTAGGTTTTTTCTTGTAGATGTTCTCTGAGTGCCCATGGTTATTGAAGAACAAGGGGTTTCCTTCTGGTGTTGGGGTTTCAGGAAACAAAAGTAGGTCAGGAAGGGAAGATTGCTCTCCAGCTTATGAGCTGCAGCCGTCCAAGTGGGTCCGTGTGGCTTTGGGAGCGCAGTTACCTGGTGCTGTAATACAGCAGCGTGCACACAGACTCGGGTGGCTGCGTAACAAGGAGTGGGTGGGCTCACTCTTGATAGTCTTTGTTCCAGGAGAGTGTAGTGGATTAGCCAAGAGTGATCTTGATTAATTTTAGACATATTTAAAAAGAAAGTGGCAGAGCTGGATGTGCAGCGTGCTTTGGCACTGTGGGAAAGGTACTCCAACGAGACCAGACTTGTTGGCTTGTACAGAGTGTCCCAAGCAAGCTCGGACTGCTCACTTGAAAGTGAGTCTCCTTCTGTTTGTACAGAAGAAACCTGTTATTTCTGAACCCGTTTAACTAATTCTAGAATGTGTTTTTGAAGGAACAGTGTTATTTCTCGCCCAGAGTTTAGGTGCCTTTCTGAATAGCTCTGGGATTAGAGTAAAGCCGGAGCTTCGTGGTTTGGGAATTTATGCATGAAGTTGAGACACGAAGCTTTCTGTGAGACAGCCTTTCTCTTTACTCCAGTTGAGAGTGAATGTCCCTAATGGGCTCCCCACCCCACCCCCTTTTTAAACAACTTAGGAGCTTGCAAGTGTTTGAAGAAACAGGAATCTCTCACAGTGAATTCCTTCATCGGCAGCACGCAGAGGAAGGCGGTGGTCCTCTCGGAGGCCCTCTCAAGTTCCCTAACCCGTGCATCCTCTGGCTTCACGCTGACCAGGCAGGTAAATGCTTCGGTCTAGAGTCCGTCTGATTGTATGTGTCAAGTGCTTCGAGCCACTGGTACCTGACAGTGAGCACCAGTGTGAGCCACTGAGTGTATTGTGTCAGCCACCACGCCCTGCCTGCCCCAGACTGTTCTTCCCTTAGGCAGTTCAGGAAAGCGGGGAAGGAGAATACTGGGTTTCAGATCCCGGGATCGATGAGATGTACAGAATGAAGCAGTTGAGAAGGTTGAAAGGTCAGAGTGACGACAGGAGGTTTCCTGTGGGTCTGACCTCATGGTTAGCTGCCTGTTGGGTCACTCATGAGGCCTAAGAAATGGGTATGACAATTGGCTGGCTAACCTGATAGCATTGGTTGCTAAAGTGTCCTGATGCCCTGTACTGGGAGCTCTTCCACCCAGCAAGCATCCAGTGAGCCCTCAGTGGTGAATGGCGCAGACGTGGAGACATTGTTTCACCTTCCACACGCCTCCACTGGCTCCTGGCTCTGTGAGATTTTTTTTTTTTTAAAGATTTATTCGTTTTATTTATATGAGTACACTGTAGCTGTCTTCAGACACACCAGAAGAGGGCATCAGATCCCATTACAGATCGTTATGAGCCACCATGTGTTTGCTGGGAATTGAACTCAGGACCTCTAGAAAAGCAGTCAGTGCTCTTAACCACTGAGCCATCTTTCCAGCCCCCTCTGAGTACTTAAGGCCAATTTGTTTACCATTATGCATTCCAACTCTTGAGTAAAATAGAAATGGTAATAATAGTATGTATCTCATAGTGCTGATTAAAAATTCAATAAACTAATATTGAACAAAGTTGTAGGAGGACTGGGAGTATGGCCCAGTAGTAAAACAGTTGTTTGATATTCATAAGACCATGTGTTCAGTTCTCAGCAGAGTCCTCACAGCAAGCTTCATGCAAACAGTAAAACATTGGTTTACTGACCAGTCCTCAGTAAACAAATCTTAGCAAGGTAAGAGAAAGAGCTGTGGTCCTAGAGGCCGAGAGGAAGCAGCAGTGAACAGATAGGGCAGACAGCCCCAATTGTGAGGAGAGTCCATCCTAAGTCATTCTCAGTTATAAGCTTATGGAAGAATGTAACTTTTCCATAATGAAATGTTTTTACAGTCCAACCTTACACCACAGTTCAGTATAAACACTGGTGTAGCCCCATGGCAGTGCTGTCTGGTTGCTCCGCCTACGCGATGACGCTCCCCTACTCACCTGCATAGTTACAGCTGCACCAGGAGGTCACCTGGCGATTCTGATGAAAATAACACAGAGTTAGAGAAAAAAAAAATGGCAGAAGTTAGCAAAAGTCAACCACTGGACATGGTGATGTGCCCTTTAGTCCAGCACTCGGGAGGCAGAGGAAGGTGAGTCTCTGAGTTCCAGGCCAGCCTGGTCTACAGAGTAAAACTGTCTCAGAAAACCAAAGAGGAAAGAAAAGTCAACCAGGGGACCCTCCGCTACTTGTAAAAGCAGTAGGTGTGTAGCCCATGGCAAAGCGCCTGCTGGGTTCCCACTGTCATTATGTGCTATTGAGATAACTGGAAGGCGTGGGCTCTGTTCTGGTTTGCTGTCCACTTACACAGTCCAAAGGTCAGGTAAATACAATCTGAATTTTATATCTAAAGAATCCTTTCATTCGGATAGGGACCCTTTGTGGCAGCCTGGTCATTCATCGTGTGAGTGTGTAGTAGGCACCGCACGTGTTTCTCATTCATGGCCTGTTGTGACTCAAGTTCTAGATGAGCGCTTGGATAAGAGAGTGGATGACATGCTTGCTGCCGGCCTCTTGGAAGAGCTGAGAGACTTTCACAGACGCTATAATCTTAAGAACATTTCAGAAAATAGGTGAGGATTTGCCTGCTGTTGTCTTTTACACTCCTGTGCTTGCCCATGGGTGCCAGACTCACCACAAGACCAGTACTGGCTCTGCTTCCTTGGCCTCGGCCTCGGCCTTGGCAAGACCTGTTGGAGTGGAAGCTGGCTTTTCTTTCAGACATTCCAGGAGTTACTTTTTAAGGAAGTAACCTGGGGGCTAGTGGGGTGGGACGGGGAACATTTCAGTGACTGCCCAGGACCTCACTGTTCTCATCAGTGACACCCTCAGAGGCCCCGCTGGCTTCCAGAGGCTGCGGCTCACTGCTGACACTCTCCTGTTCCCAGCCAGGACTATCAACATGGTATCTTCCAGTCAATTGGCTTCAAGGAATTTCACGAGTACCTGACAACTGAGGGGAAATGCACACCAGAGACTAGTAACCAGCTTCTAAAGAAAGGTGTGAATTCCTCCATGTAACCTAGCCTTGGACGTCCCTGGGCGATAGTCTGAGCTGAGGCTAGAAGAGTCTCTCTGCTAAAAATGGAGACCATTATCTGTGAAGTCTTATAGTGCACTTACTGTGTTTGTCCTTGGGCTGGGAGGGTGCTGACTCCTGACAGAAAGAAGTGCTTACCCAGATGCCATGTGTCTGCTGTATCTTCCAGGTGTTGAGGCTCTGAAACAAGTCACTAAGAGATATGCCCGCAAACAGAACCGATGGGTTAAAAACCGCTTTTTGAGCAGTAAGTCCCACTTTTCTTCTCATCTTCTGGATCTTTTTTGACAGAATGTGGTTCTGCCCTAAGATTTTGGCCCCAAGATCTTTTGCATAGATGATTATTTGGGGGTGTTTTCTAGTGATGTCTCAGGGAGGAAAAAGAGAAACAATTTAAGTTTCCATTGCAGTTTTTCTTCTTCCTTGAACAGATGGTGGTGGCTACAAACAGGATGTAAGAACAGCATAGCAGCATGTGAGCAGACTAGGGTTCCAACCTGATTCTGACTTCAGTTTTGTACCTGAAGAGCAGGCAGAAATCTGTAGGGTCTGGTGGGTCTGGTGATCTTTACTGAAAAGAGCAAAAGGAAATGTTTCCCCTTGCTTTAGTTTTGTGATCATATACATGGCACTTGAATTGATTCAAAGGAAACTTTAATTGGACAGAACTTTTTTAGGGAAGGGGAGTTCAAGACAGTGTTTCTCTGTATAACAGCTCTGGCTGTCCTGGAACTTGATATGTAGACCAGGCTGGCCTTGAACTCACAGGGATCCACCTGCCTCAGCCTCCCAAGACCTGGGATTAAAGGTATGTATGACCACTTCCAGACTTGGACAGAACTTTGAAACAAGAGGGAAGGACAGTCTCATACTGTGTCTTTGGCACTAAATTTAGTGCTATATATAGTTGAATTAAAGCTTCAAGATGAAGGTAATTGTTTTTACAGATAAGAACGTGAAGACCTAGTGAAAAACGAGTAACTCCCCTTCCCTTCACCCCTGGGTACTAGGCAAGAGAGCCCAAATACAGCCTGACTCTTAAGTGTAGGCTAATGTTTCATTTAGCTCTGCCTTCAGGTCCCCAGTTGTATGCTTATGAGCTAAAAGGAGATTAATTTAAGTGTAGTGAAACTCCGCTTTTATCTTGTGGACAATTTTAAAATACACGTCTGAATCATCTCCGGATTACTTTTTGCAAGTAGAGTTCTGCTTTCAGTTACAGGTGAGGCGGCTGAAGCCTCTGCCGGTCTTAGGGGCCTTTGACCATGTACACCTTGCTATATGGTGTCACTTCCTTCAGTTTACCCTTTTCCTCCGGGCTTAATAAATAGATGGGTCCTGTCTTAGTCTCAGCAGAACTTGGTGTTCAGAACCACAGATCTCAAGAACAACTTCCCTTCCCATGTCTTGACAGTAAGTCTGAAACAAAAGCTTTTTGTAATGATTTAGAACTTCCTCTTGTGGTAAGGCCATAGTAACTCTTGTCTCTGAGGCCGGAGGGGTTAATGGCACCTCATTCTGTGCAGGCTCAATCCTGGTGCCAGAGTGAAAGGCACAGCTGCCCTGTAAGTCAGGAGCCACATTTGATTGGCCAGGACTAGTCTGCTGGGATATGGCCTGGCAGAGAGCCAGAGGGACTTCCCCACCCCAGCTTGGCCTTGGACCTAAGCCAGAAATAGCAGCTGGGAGCCGAGAACTTGTTGAAAGGTGCTTAGACAGGGCACAGAAGCCCAACAAAGGACTTAGCAGAGAAAGGGAAATGTAGAGTGGCCTAGAAACAGGTGCAGAGCTTGACTAAGGCCAGGTGTGCCGTGGGTGCTGCCTGTGCCCTCCTGGTCTCACCTTTCCATGTGGCGGCAGGTGGAGGCCAGTCCAGTCTGTGGAGAATCTTATTTGTGGTTGGCACACTCAAAAGGCCAGCACCTGCCAGCCGTTGGCATCCCATTGCCTTTGATATTTTTTTGTCTATGGGACAATGCTTCTTGCCTTCAGGTAACTGACTTCACCTAGCTGTAGAAGGCAGTCTAGTATGTCTGTGGAATGCAGAGGCTAACTGCAGCTAAAGTATTACAGCACAGTTGGCTCAGATGCGAGAGGTCTTTTCCTCCTCTGTCCAGTCTCACGTCCTTTTGGAAGAACTTACCGGAGAGTGGGGTTTGAATCATCCTTTACATATGACTCTTAGAAGGTATTCAGGAGCCTGACGTTGTGCTACATGGCTGTAATCCTATCACTTGGAAGGTAGAGAGACAGGAGGATCAAGAGTCTAAGACCAAACTCAGTTGCATAGTGAGTTTGAGGATAGCCTGGGCTAGGCCACATGAGTCTCAGACACTCCTCCCCAAGAGCATGGAAGGCAGGAATTCACCTAGATCTGCCCCAAGGCTAGTAGGGTAGCCATTTATTCAAAGCTCTTAGCTGAGTTCCTCCTATAAAGTACTGTCTTTGTATCAGAGTAGCCCACATAGTGGTCACCAGAGCTGCTACTCCATTTTGATTTCCTTATGGATCAGAGATCTGCACCTAAGTCCCTGTTTACACGGTCATGCATGTTTACTTCCTGCAAGTCAGGCTCCAGACTTGAGATCGTGGCGCATATTTACAGTAGAATGAATAGCGTGCTCAGAGTGCTGCTGCTTTGCCCCTGTGCGTTCTGCTTGACAGTTTTAAGAGTCTTGGAAACAGAATAGACTGGTGCTTAGAGGCCAGGCTCTCACAACTGTTCTTTGTCATTATTAGGACCTGGTCCCAGTGTCCCCCCGATATATGGCTTAGAAGTATCTGATGTTTCCAAGTGGGAGGAGTCTGTTCTCGAACCTGCTCTCGATATAGTACAAAGTTTCATCCAGGTGACTACTAAGGAGGCACAGTCTATGATCGGGTTTGAGAGCATTTTCTTTTACTGGCACTTTTGCTGCTATTTTGGTGAGCCAAATGTCTTTTCAGTGGGATGAAGCAGCAGGGGTGGCTGCTGTTACGTCTCTGGAGCTTGTTTTTGCTTTCTCGTTTAGAAAGGTTGTTGCTAAAATCTGTTAACAGCCCACCTGCTCTCTGGGGGATGAAAAAGGAATCTTGGGAAAATCCCATTCTCTTTAACGTCAGAGGCTTGTCCCCAAATCTCTCTGTATTGAATGCCCCTGCCTGTTGCTCTCTTAGGGTCACAAACCCACAGCCACTCCAGTGAAGATGCCATACAATGAAACTGAGAACAAGAGAAGTTACCACATGTGTGACCTTTGTGACCGGATCATCATTGGGGACCGGGAATGGGCAGGTAGAGTGCAGATGAGAGCTGTGTGGAGGGTCATGGGAAATATATTTGGGGGGGAGGGGTCACACTTTCTAAAACTTAGTCTTTGATAGTTGAATGCTGGAATCAGATTTGTAACAAGACAGACAGATTCCTGAGAACATTTCCCAGACTGAGGAGTTACCTCTGTAGCCTGACATGCAGAAAGAAGGCCATTACCTTCCAGATGCATCCTACCGAGAGAAGTTTGTTGCCCTCTCCTATGTACAACTTAGTTGTGGGACAGATAGAAATAAAGTTATTTTAGGCAACTCCTGCAGGCTAAATGGGTACAGAAGCACAGCTGGAGGGAGCAGGCATCACAGAGTCCTCAGGCCCAAAGGTCTTCAGCCCTCTCAAGATAGCGTGTTGAACTGCTGAATGGCTCAGACTGTGATGGGAGATAGGAAGAAGTGCTGTGAGAGCTAGCCTGAGCTAGCCTGTCCCAGCCGCAGGAAGCCCGCTCAGAATGTGCTTCACTGGACTCTTAGAGTGGATGTTTCTCTCCATAGCACCCCATACAATGATTAGGTCTATTAACTGGCATCTCTGGCAAAATGCACCCCATTGTCAGAGACTGGGACGGCTGTGTGCCCAAGCAGCAGAAGAAGCCCTGATTGTTGTTGGTGTATAATGATGAAAGGGGAAGAGAGAGAGGGTGTCTGATTGCTTTGTAAAGGAAACTTAGATTTGTCGAATGTCCTTTGGGCGAGCCTTTGTGAGCGTGGCTGTGTGAGCCTTCTGTAGAGCCATCTGTCGAGCCCGTGCTCCCGTCCCCTGCTGCCATGGAGAGCAGCCCAGAGCCCAGGTTTGCCTTAAGCTCTGGTTAGAGAATAAAGCTGACTCTTCTTCCCACACAAAGTCTCTCAGCTTCTAAATGCTGCCATGCTCACACTTCCAAACCTTTGTTTTTTAATATGTGTAAAAGAATTTAGCCTAGGCTCAGTGGTTAAAGGAGCTTGTCGCCAAGCCTGGAGACTTGAGTTCAATGCCTGGAACCAACATGGGAATGGGAGAACCACCTTCCACTCCCACAAGTCTCCCACCCATGTATATACACAAATAAGTAAATAAACATGTTTAAAAATTAGCCTGGTCATCCCTTACTTTAGGTGTTCCCAAAGGAGGTTTCTTTGCAGAACAGGATAGTAAAAATGAGCCTCTATGAAAGAGTCATCGGGTAAAAGTGAGAGGGCCGGTGGGTTCATATAACAAACCTACCCAGCAGAGCCTTACCCAGTGTTAGCATGGGCCAAGAATTGTGCACTTGGGAGCTGTGATGGTTTGGATATGCTTGGCCCAGGGAGAGGCCCAATTATGAGGTGTGGCCTTGTTGGAGTAGATGTGTCACTGTGGGCGTGAGCTTAAAAGACCCTTACCCTAGCTGCCTGGAAGTCAGTCCTCCACTAGCAGCCTTCAGGTGAAGATCCAGAACTCTCAGCTTCTCCTGCACCAAGTCTACCTGGATGCCTCCATGGTCCCACCTGGATGGCAGTGGGCTGAGCCTCTGAACCTGACTTGCAGGTGGTGTCTGTTTACAGCAGTAAAACCCTAACTTAGACAGGAGGTGAAGGCAGGAAAAGCCTAAGTTTGAGGCCAGTCTGGGCTACCTAGTAAGACCTTGTCTTAAATACAGATAAACATTTGTCTACTCTGTTATTTACTAAGTTTAAAAGATTGTATAGTTATATTTAAATGTTTTTGTTTGTTTGTTTTGTTTAATTAATTCTAGAAAACCCTGATGAATTTTTATTTATTTGGTCTTTATTTTCTCAGCACATATAAAATCCAAATCTCACTTGCATCAATTGAAGAAAAGAAGAAAGTTGGACTTAGACGGTGTCAGTGCCATAGGAAGCCAAAGTAATTCCCCAGCCTATGACCCGGAGTGCAGAGAGGGGGAGTCCTCGGGGCCGCAAGATGGAGAGCTGAAGGCCAGTGTTTGAGAGGCATGCTAGTGGCCTCTGCAGAGATGTGGGGGTCAAGTCCAGGAGGGAGGGGCGCTCTCCATGCCTGGACTGAGGAATGCTGGGCAGAAGGCCCCACCATCTTCTTTCATTCTGTGGTGTGGTCTGCAGTGGAAACAGCAAGCCATTCAGCTCCTTGTGTGCCTGTTGTGTCTGGTAATGATGGAGTTCAGAGTGGGATTTTTTTTTTCTTTGAACCTTAAAGGTTTTATTTTAGAAAGAGGCACAGATTGCACATTTTCTACTTGAGAATCTTTTTTAGTGGTGAATACCAAGATTCAGTACATCCTTTAAAAGAGAGTTCTTGTCCCTGGTGCTGGCTAAAAATATCTCATTTCCAGATGCTTTTGTAGATGACTGAAGTATTGTAAGGCACAGTCAGGAGTTCTGGACTTGAGAACGGCAGGAAGGAGCAGCCCAGAGAGATGATTAAGCGAGCTGTCCCAGCTCTGTGAAGCTACAGAAGATGGGGTCAGGCTGAGGTGGTTGTGACCTGGATCTTGAAGACTAAAGAAAGAATCCGAGCCTGTTGAGCTGCTCCTGTGTGTGGTGGCTGTCGCTGCTGTCATCTAGGACAGAAACTATAGGTTCTTTTGAAATGTAAATAAAGATTTGTAAAAGCCCTATAATGTATATACAGCATGCTGCATTATCAATTTGAAAACCTCTCCAACTCCACATTCATCATAGATGTAGCTGTATACCGAGCACTTATATTTCTCAAAGATCCCCAGATTTCCATTAGAGAACTCTGGCAGGTTGGGAGGACCATCTCTGATAATCAGCCAGTGTAGACGGGAGCACCAAGGGACATGGAAGCTGAAGATTTCAGCGTAGAAGGGAGGAGAAGGAGCCTTTTGAGTCAGGCTTGTTGCCGTCCCAGGTCTCGGGAGGCAGAGGTAGATGGGTCTCTAAATTCAGGGCCAGAAGAGCAAATTCCAGGACAGCCAGGGCTATACAGAGAAGCCCTGTCTCAAAAACCAACAACAAAAAGAGCATCTCTGCTAGACTTAATTTTTAGAATTCCAGTCCTTGGAAGGCCATATAAGAAGAATCATGTGTTCAAGGCCAGCCTTCACTATATATTCAAACCAAAACAACCCCACACAATACAAGTTGGATTTGTAAATTACATATCACACAGGCATGAGACCCAAGTTAGATCCCCAGAATCCACAGAAAAGCCCTGGCATGGTGGCAACCTGCTGCCGTTCCTACTGAGGGTGATGTTACTGCATACCACAAGCATGCCTGTCATCTGATATCTGGATTTGATTTACAGATGATTGTGAAGTGCTGTGTGGTGCTGGGAATCAAACCCAGACCCTTGAGAAGAGCATCAAGTGCTCCTAACCACTGAGCCATCTCCAGCAGACAACTGAGAGACACTGTCAGTAAAGGTGAGGGTGTGGTGGTCAGAGATTCAGTGGTAAAGTACTTGCTTTGGAAGGACAAGGACCTGATTTCTGATCCCCAGCACTTGAAGGCAGAGAAGGAAGAACAGCAAAAGGCAGATCTCTAGAGCTCTTTGGCTGCCAGCTAGCCAGTCTATAAGATCAGGGTCATTGAGAGATCCTATCTTTAAAAAAACCAAGGTAGAGGTCTGGTGAGGTGGCTCATCAGGTAAAAGTACCTATATAAAAAAGTGGGTGTGGTGTGAGCATCTGTAATCCACAACTCCCGAGAAATGGGAGCAGCGGACAGGAGAATCATCTGGAAGCCCTCTGGCCAACTAACCTGGAGTGCGTAGCATGCACAAACAAGATATGCTCCTGCTCCCACACGCACACACTCCTGCCATACTTACACCATACACACCTACACAATAGTAATTGTACACACACACATACACACGCACGCACACACACACACACACACACACAGAGCAAGATGAATGGTACCCTCGGAGGAGTGAAATCTAGGGTCATTTCTCTGGTCTGCCCCAACTCTCCCAGCCCAGGAGGAGCTGTGCCAAGGGGGCAGGGCTAGGCTGGTCATGAGGCCAGCAGACTTGAGCTATTAAGTGCTGTGTAGAACTGGCTGTGTTTAGAGGAAGCTTAGTTTTCTGAAATGCTTCATTTAGGTTGCTAAATATATTTTAAAGCTTTAAAAATGTCAGCAATCAAGAAAAACAAGTTTTACTAATTCTGTCTCGAAAAGCTTTTAATCCTTCCATCTGAAGTACCGACTCAGAGCAGTAACTTCTCTGAACTCATTTCTATGTTTGTTGGAATGTGAGAATGCTTTTACCTGCATTACCCAACAATCAGTGTCTTTGAGTGTGGTTGAGCCTACTGCTCGTGTTAGAAATGATAGGATCAGAGATGGGATTCCTACACCATCAACAAAATACCTGGGACTGGCTAAACTCTAGGTAGGCGCTGCCTTCTGAGGAGCCTTCTACTGAAGGCAGACAGAGGAAGGACAGTCTTCGTACAGGTGGGAGATGAAACCAGAACATGGGTGGACCAGAGTCACAGAGCAAGTTATGGCAAAGCCAGGACACCTGGTGTAGAAGTTAGGTCCTGGTTCTTCCTCCCAGCCCCATGCTCCCAGCAATAAAGACTCAGACTCAAAATATATTTACAGATATCTTGGCCATATAGCAAGGCTCTTCTCTGAGTAAAAAAATAGCACCATTTATTCCAGCCCACATTCTGTCACGTGACTGCTGCTCAGGTACCATGAGTCTGTGTCTTCACATCTTCCCAGAGAACCTCCCGATGTAACATCCTTTGTCCAGCAGTTTGAAGTCATTAAAAGTATTGATTCATTTAATCTAGCAGCCTCTTTTTTTTTTTTTTTATCTAGGTCAGTTCTATTTTGACCTCTTTCAAAGAAGATGTATCATATCACCATAACTATTGAACTTATAACCATCTTTATTTGATAATTTAAAACTATTATTATCATTTATTGAGACAGGGTTTCTCTGTGTAGCCCATGCTGATTTGGATTTGCTCTGTAGATTAGGCTGGCCTTGAACTCAAACCTTTTTTGTTTCCCAAGTATTGAGATCAAAGGCCTGAATTGATTTGTTATCTATGTACCCTTGAAAATATCATTTTCCCATTTATTTCTCCCTTCTTTGGAGATACATATCTATGTGAATAAACATACCTACAACCTGGGGTATCTTCCCCAGGTTCCAGATCTCTGGCTAGCTGGGAAGGACCGTGGAGGCTTGCTTGAGCAGTTTGCTCAGACCACACCATCTGGCCTTAGCTAATCCCTAGATAAGCAGAGTGCTTTCGGTGAGGCCGCCTCAGTTTGCCACCAGCGGTATCGTCTGAGAGCCTTTGGTGATGAATTCCTGCACACAGTGAAACTTAGATTCCTCCTCCTCATAGCAGAAGAGGGAGAGATTAAGGTTTACTTTTCAGTTATGAGTGTCCATGCACACTTTGATGCAGATGCCCCGGGAGACCAGAGTTGTCAGAGCCTCTGGAGTTGGAGTTAGAGGTAGTTGGTCAGGAGCCACCTTATGGGGGTGCTGGGAGCCAAACTCGGGTCCTCTGTAAGAACAACACATTGACTGAGCCAGCTCCCCAGCAGGCCCCTCCAGACTCTTGTTTTATTTTATTTAATGTATTTTTGTTTTTTGTTTTTTCTTTTTTTGGGGGGAGGGGGAGGGGTTAGAGACAGGGTTTCTCTGTATAGTCCTGGCTATCCTGGAACTCACTGTGTAGACCAGGCTGGCCTCAAACTCAGAAATCTGCCTGCCTCTGCCTCCCAAGTACTGGGATTACAGGTGTGCGCCACCACACCTGGCTTATTTATGTTTTTTCAAGACAGGGTTTCCCTGTGTAGCCCTGGCTATCCTGGAATTTACTTTGTAGACCAGGCTGCCCTCTCTCTGCCTCCCACATACTGGGATTAAAGGCATGCACCACCACTGCCTGGCTTAATAAAATGTAAGTTTAAAAAAAAAATGTATTTTCTTTCTTTTGAGGCCTAAATAGGAAGAGTTCATCTTTGGTCTATACACATGGTTTGCACCTTTGTAATGCTTGGTAATTATTTGTACACAGTCTTCTTCTATAGACAACAAAGAAGAATTTTCCATTTAAAACACAGCACATACAAACTACATAAGGGTGGGGTATGGTGTGCTACTGGAATTACTTGTCCATTATTTGTAAGCTCAGATTTGATCCACAGCATAACCAAAAAGTCCGCGACACATTAAAAGCCAACAACACAACAGGCACACACAAACACACACACAAATAACCTTTTGTGAATTCAGTGACTATGACCCCAGCATGGAGAAATAGTCAAATGCTTATTGGTTAGTTGCATAGAACCTAAATGAGCCTTAGCATAAGTGGTCTGTTCCCACCATTAAGTGGTCTTTCCACAAGCTGAGGAGATCCTGGGGTGGTGGCTACAGGCAGGAATTTCATTGTTTGGTTAGTACCTACTTGGATGTCGTGGCAGCTTTCTACAACGTTGGCTGGTCGTTTGTAAAGCCATTCTAAATACTCAGAAAGGAAGGAGCATGTTGTATTAGTTAAGGTAAAAGGCTAAACTGCTGTAACAGACTGGGCAATGCAACGGCGTGAAGAACAGCGTGCTCATTCTCATGTAACAGCTCTGGGTTCCGAGTTAGCCTTTCTGAAGAGTGCAGACCAGGTCAGTGGAGCAGCTCTGCTCCCAGTGGTCACTCAGGGACACGGCTTCCTTGTATCATGTTGCTTCAGCGTCCTCTGGAACACTGTCCTCATCTGTGTGCTTGAAGCTAGTCATCGCAGGCCCCAGACTGGAGGAAAAGAAGGGGAGGGGAGGGGAGGCAGGAGATGGGTCCCCGGCCAGTCTGCTCCCTGCTATCTATCCACAGGCAAGAACTTACTCATGGCCACATTTATCCACCAAAGAAATGAGCCAAGTCCAAAGCCAAGAACCGAGGAGTGCAGGTTTGGGTGGTCGGTGTAGAGCCTTCACTAAATCCGTATCACAGAATGCTAAACTCAAAACTTGTTTAGTGCGCTGCCTCTGTTAACTTGCCAAGGATCCCCCCTCTCTCCTCTCTCTCCTCCCTCCTTCCTTTCCCACTTGTCAAATTACAGGTTTCATGAAATATCTCAAAAAGTTGAGCATGATAAATTTCTGGCCAGTAGAAGAATAAAGACATTCGGGGATGTGAAGGTCTTGGTCCACACCAAGGTGCTGAAGGGAATGTGAGGTGGGGGTGGGGCATGGACACTGAGCTGTTGTTTGACCACCCTGGGTTTCTTTTATGGAGGGGGGAACCCCACTGTCTGTAATTGTAACTGCACACACTCATATCTAATCTGTTCTCTGTATAACTGTAAAGTAGCCTCTTCATATAAACAATGGAATTATCACCATTCCAAGGGGCACTGTAAGGACTGAGTGAGGCCCCGTTGTGAGTCACTCATCCCTGGAGTGTCCAGAAGGAAGTAGGTATGAATGACATCTATCTACTTTGTGGAGAAAACCTATGAATGCTGCTAACATGTTGCCTTATGGAAGGGCATCAGTTCTCAGTACCAATCAGGGCAGATTCTCACGAAGCCAACTGAACAGCTTAAGGCCAAAATGGTCCGTCCATCTTACCTCCCGTGTCTGGTTGTCCGTGTCTAAGGCTGCTCGCTCACACAGCTCTGCTCTCCTCCCTGTCTTAGCTTGTGGCTCTGGCTGTGTTTCACGTGAAGTGCCGTGTCCCCTACTCTTCCTAGTAAGCGCCTGCGCACACTTCAAGGCTGAGATCTCATCCTCTACTTAGAGAAAAAGCTTCCGCGGGATGTGGAGATGGCTCAGCTGTTAAGAGCTGTCTTGCAGACGACCCAGGTTCAGTTCCCAGCACCCACACACCAGGCAGCTCAGAACTGCCTATAACTCCATATATCCTATACAGAGGGATCCCACACCTCTGGTTTCTGAGGGCACATGTGCTCATGTGTACACACACACACACACATACATACACACACATTGAAAAGTAAAATGGTTTCAGAATGAAGCTCCCATGGCTCTTGGCATGATCTTCCCTCGCCGTGAGTAGCTAGCAGCATACTGGGGTGACTGGCATAGCTGCCAGGCACCACCCTAAGTATCTTTACACAAACTAACTCAACAACGGGCCTAAGGAGCCGAGGAGCTGCTGCTATTATTAGCTCTGCTGTATAATTGAGGGAAGCAGCTAAGGACAGGCTGGGGTCTGAAGTGAGGTGAGTGGCTCCAGTCTGTTCAGTGTCCCTGTTCTACTGCGACACATTCTACTGGTAGCTGTCTTGCTTCCACTGGACTGGAAATTCTAACAGGATGTGAATCCTTAAGACCAACCTGGAACAGTAAGTAGAGGGCAGTCAGTAGATAGCGAGGCTGGACCCTCAAGGCATGCCTCACTAGTCACGGTTACCCTTCAGTGAGCACTCCCTGTGCCAGGCGTTGTAGGCTAAACACATGTGCACTTCATAATGGTCCCTTAGACAGACCAGCCATTGTGTTGTCCCACTATACAAAGGAACGAGCGTGCAGAGAATGCCAGCTGGGTACCAGAAAGAACCCTAGGGGGCGAGGCACCTCCAACAGCCTGCTGCTGGAAGATCTCTGCAGTTGTGACTCCAGGCTGGACCCCACCAAGCATCTGAGCATGTCTGCCTTCAGCTCACGGTAACCATCCTGCCTCGGCTTCCCAAGGACTAGGATTAGTGGTGTCTTCCCACACAGCTAGGGGTACTTTTGTTTTTGTTTTTTTTTTTTTAAATCCTTTTTGCTTTAAGCCAGTCTTTATATTTTTCTAACTTCATTGAGTATTATTGACCAAACTATATATTTAAAGTATATAACAATGATTTGAGCAAGGTGGTGTGTGGTGGACACCTTTAATCCCAGCACTTGGGAGGCAGAGGCAGGCAGACTTCTGAGTTTGAGGCCAACCTGGTCTACAGAGTGAGTTCCAGGACAGCTAGGGCTACACAGAGAAACCCTGTCTCGAAAAACAAAACCATATATATATGGCCCTAACTACTTCAGGTCCTAACTACTTCACTTTACTTTAAGCCTGCTCCTGTAGGGTTTTTGTTTTTTTAATGTACAGATCATCTGCACTGCCTTTACTAAGAAGGAACCAAGAAAAGAAAAGACAATTTCTAGAGCACTAACTATATTATAGACTCTTGATTGCAAATTAAATAAGTCCCAATTCAAGTTCAGGTTCAGAAGTGAATTTATCACTGAGCCACTGTATTGTCTTGAGCGGTGCATCCTTTAATCCTGGAGATCAAGGTCCTCAGGCAGGAGGAATGCCACAGTTGGAGGCCAGCTTGGGTCCCAGTGAGTGAGACCTGTGCCAAGACCCTCCCTGCTACAATAAATTCAAGGCTAGGAAAGCACAACTTTCCATAGACACAACTCTCCTCAGACACAACTTGTGTCTACTCGGCCCATGGCTGCGGAGATGCCCTCACCCAGCAGCTCACCCCTTTTCTGAGAACAGGTTTCTACTGTGTGGAAGCAAGTTTCCTAGTAGCAAACCTATGCCTCACCTCTTAGCAGTTCTGGGTACCAAGAGAGTCCTCACACCTGTTTGTTAGGGTTCCTGGTGTCCGGACAATAAGGAGTGTTGGCAAGGATGTGGAGAAATGGAACCGTGTACGCTGTTGGTGGGAATGTGGAATGGCATAGTTGCTGTGCAAGAAATCAAAACCAGAGGGCTAGAAAGACGCTTGCTGTTCCCACAGAGGCCCCTGGCCCCTTTCCCAGGACCCACATCTCGCAACTGTCCATAATTTCAACTCCAGGAGACCCACTCTTCTGGCTTCTATGGTCTCATACGTACAGGTAGACATCCACATGAACACAAATAAATCTCCTTGTAGAAATTAAAAACAATTGTGGACTGGGGAGATGGCTCACTGGATAAAGGCTTAATATACAAGCATAAGGACCTGAGTTCAAACCCCCCAGTATCCATGTAAAAATGGCATAGCTCCACGTGCTTGTGACTCAATGTTGGGGGCAGAGACAAATGGGTTTAGGAGCCAGTCTAACAAAAACAACCAACTGTTGGCTGAGCGAGAGTGCTTGTCTCAATAAGGTGGAGAGCAACAGAGGAAGACACTCTACCCCAGCTTTGGTAGATGGGCACGTACACGCTCATGCATATACACTGCATGTAAATATCACACATATTATTTAAAAATTGCCCTATGATCAGGCACTTCCACTGCCAAATACATATTTCAGGACCCCAAAATAGGATCTCAAAGATATCTGTATGTCAGTTTTCGTAGAACAGCAGCAGCATTCACAATAGCCAAGGAGAGGCAGCAACCCAAGTGTCCCTTGGGCTGGGAGATGGATAAACAAAAACATGGAGTATATATGTATGGTGGAATAGTTAGCCTACAGAGGAAGTATTGACGTATGCTACATAGTAAATGAACTTTGATCACATGCTGCTAATGGAAAAAAAGACAACCACTAAAAGACAAATGGAGACAGTTCCACTTTAGGTATCTGGAGCAGAGAAACAGGAAGCACCCCGATGGCTGCCAGGGCCCAAGGGGAGGGGAAAATAGGAATTGTTTAATTGCATAGGATTCAGGCTTTGCAGGACCAAAAAGTGCTAGATGTTGGTTGCACAAAAATCAACCTGCTTAATGGTTTGAATCATCCTTGCAAATAGTTGAGATGATAACCGTTAAGACTCCTCCCCATCCCAGACTTTTTAAAGATTTTCATTTTGTGTATATGAATGTTTCCATGAATGCATGCACATGAGCATTGAGAAAGCCAGGAAAAGGAATAGGATCCCCTGGGACTGTAGTTACAGACCGCTCTGAGCCACCGTGGGCTGCTGAGAATCAAACCCCGGTGGGTCCTCTGGAGGAGTAGTCAGGCCTCTGAGCCGTCTCTCCAGCCCCCCACACACACAAATAAATCTTAGGAGCCAAGCGTGATGGTATGCATTTATAATTCTACCACTCAGAAACCTGACGTTCCAGGAAAGCCTGGGCTACCTAAGAAATATCTGGAGGGAAAGGGGGAAGGGGGGAAGGGAGAGAGTCCAGGCTGGGATGGATTTGTAAAAAGATGAGACAGTTCCTGTGGAAAGCAGATGAATATAATGGATTTGCAGTCGCTCCTAGAAGATGTATAGGGTTGGAAGAATGGGGCGAGTGCTAGATACAATGGTGTGCCTCCGGAGTTCTTGCCTGCAATGAGCGTGTTATCTGGGAGTATATGACCTGGGAGTATATGGCCTGGGAGTATATGACCTGGGAGTATATGGCCTGGGAGCATATGGCCTGGGAGTATATGGCCTGGGAGCATATGGCCTGGGAGCATATGACCTGTTGTCTAGCAGCAATGCTGGGCCTAAGCTGATTCAAACTCCATGTAGGCGACTCTGCCATGTCTCCATCAGATATCTGTAATAATCACTCTCTATAAATGTATAGCTTAGCAGTGTTTCCACAGAGCAACTTACCTCGCACGCCCTTTCCCAAAAACCCTTTGTATAAATGAAGAAGCAGAGTCAGCGTTTAAGTGACCTAACAGGGCCGGCGTTATTTCATTTGTGAAGAACTAAAGGCCACTTTGAACAAATTTATGTATAAAGGAGGATTTATTGACTCGTGGAATCCAAGGCCGAGTTGGGCATCTAAGTCCCCCACCTCCCTAAGGGCGGCCGATGCAGCTGGGCTTTGGAACAACTGCCACCAAGGACTCAGACACTGCCAGTCTGTCTCTGCTCTGTCTGTTTGCCTGCGGCACGTTCCCTCCCTGCAAACCAGTGTTGCCCAAATGGTCACGAAGCTCCTACTCTGTGCATCCACTGCAGAGACGTGTTTCTGAGTCCCAAGTCCATCCCTGGTAAAACTGAGAGGTGTGTGTTGTTATTCCCACCTTCCCACCGGGATCAAGTGGGATAGCCTGTCAACGGAGAATAAATTACCTCCCCCTGAAGGTATTTGATGAGAATGGGGCTGAGGAACGTTTTCTGAATGTGGTAGAGACAGGATGTGTTGGCACAGCAGTGACACAGTACCGGGTATCCTGGACGCTGGGTTTGGTGACATACGTTACCTCTGACTTGTCTGCTGTGTCTTGCTCCATCTCTCCAAGGCCCCTGGGATGGTGCATCGTCGGGTATGAAGCTGGGGGTCAGACTTTGTGTCACCGAAAAATGGGATAATGAAGACTTCTGAAGGCCATGCCTTCTGCCTGACCATCAGTGTTTGTTCCAAGGGAGTTGGGAGACATAGGACAGAAATGTCTGTTCTAGTTTGGCCTGGTGGTGACAAAGCCATGATCCCAGCTACTTGGGAGATTGAGGCAGGAGAAGATCAAGGCCAACCATGACTACAGAATGAGTTCAAGGCCAGCCTGGGTAACTTAGAACCTACTTCAAAGTTTAAAAACAGACAGACAGACACTGAGTGGCTCAGTGGTAGAGAACTTGCCTGATGAGGCCCTGTGTTGGTTCAGTCACCAGTCCCAGTGAAAACTAAAATGTCTGCTCTGCTTGACCTGTATGAGGTGAAGGCGGATGGAAACTGGTGGGTTCCCTTTGGTTCACAGGCACCAGCCTACTCTCTAAGCTTTTATAACCAGACTTATTCTCTTCCCTGCCTTCTCCTCCCACTCCTTCCCTTTCTTTTCCTTTCTTGTCGGTACTCCCCCCACTCCCACCCCCACCCCACCCCCACCATCCCCACCTCCATTGTCAGCTGATCTCCTGATCTGGAGGTATTCTCTTGCTTCCGAGACCAACCATTCCTGGTTGCAAGCAAACTTTCTAAGTGTACTTCAGAGACGGCATCCTTTGAGGAGCAGGCTGCTGTATGGCTTTCACCCCAGCACAGAAGAGGCTGCATAGTGAGACCCTGTCTCAAAAACAAAAACCCCAAAAAACAAAAAACCGAAAACAAAAACAAAGCAGAAATGTTCTCCTTCAAAGTGCTCACAGCTTGCAGTGTTTCACGTCAGTGTGTAAAGGAGCCCGAGAATGCACTTCAGTTATTTTCAGACATGTTGTTGTTGTTCCAACACAACATTTTCAAATTTAAAAAGTTTAACATTTATTTTTTGGTTTTGGTTGTTGTTATTTCACGAAATGCTGGGTGGTCCTGGCTGTCTTGTAACTCACTATGTAAACCAGGCCGCTTGCTCTTCAACTCACAGAGATTCCCCTGCCTCTGCTTCCCACGTGTTGGGATTAAAGTCATACAGAGTCATGCCCAGCACATTTATTTATTTGTTTGATTGGGCAGGGAGAGAGGGTACTGTCGCTGGTGTGAAGGCCAGAGGACAGCTTTCTGGAGTAGGTGCTCTCCTACCATGCAGGTTCTGGGAATTGAACTCAGGTCATCAGGGTTGGTGGCAAGCTCCTCTACCCACTGAATCATCTTGCTGGCCCCAAATATCGACTTCTCTTATCTAAAGATCCCCCTCCTTCTTGTCCTTTAATAAAACTACGGATGAATCCCACTGTTGTATGTAGAACTTGGGTCTTGGTACCCGGGTCCCTCTGCCTCAGTCACCTTCCCTGTGGGACACATTTTGAGATTCATTGATAGATAAGCTGCTTCACCCACAGCGAAACCAAGTGAGTGCAGAGTGATATCTGGAGGCCTAGCCTGCTGGTTCAGGTGTGTGTGTGTGTGTGTGTGTGTGTGTGTGTGTGTGTGTGTGATGTGTGTGTGTGTGTGATGTGTGTGTGTGTGTGATGTGTGTGTGTGTGCGTGTGCGTGTGCGTGTGCGTGTGTGTGTGTGTGTGTGTGTGTGTGTGTGTGTGTGTGTCTTTGTACTGCATGGTGCCACTTCGTTGGATCTTTTGAATAAACCTCCAACAAAGGTGGTTGTATTTTTCTTCTATAGCATCTTAATTTGTACTGAACTAGCATGAAGGTGAGTAGAGGATTCTGGGAGTCTAAGCTAATAAAGAGATAAAAGCTTTCTAATTAGGAATGTGTTATGTATTCAGCAGACTTAATGAGTGCTTGCTCTTCGCCATTCTAGGTGCTAGACATCCAAAAACAAGACCGTTCCTGTCTTCAAAGAGCTTCAGCCTTCTGTGCTATTTGAGGGGGGGGGGGGTTCGGGAGTGTCAGTGATAAATGCTAAAGAGACGCTATCAGGAAACACTTGTGGCTTTACATGACCTGTGTAGAGTTGTCTAGGAAGACTTTCCCGAAGAAATGGCATCTAAGGTATATTGGGAGCAAGCCAGGTAGAAAAGTACCTGCAAGAACCAGTCACAGAGTGTACTCTAGCCATCTGTCAGACAGTTACAACTGCCAGGTGGGTTTATGGGAGAAATAACTTGAAGATCTGTGGACAATGGATTGGCAGAGGTTCACCAGAGGCAAAAGGGTAGGTAGGTAGTTCAGGTACTTAGCAGGTCATTAGCTGAGTGACTCACAGGTGCTGGGTTCAATTCCCAGCACAAAAGAAAGAAAGGAAAAAGAAAAAGAATCTTTAAACGTAAAGAAGGAACTGGATATTCAGGCCGAGCCCAGGTCTCATTCTGATCTGGAGATATGTCTGTGAGTCAGCAGGATCGACTGTATCTGAAGCTACAGCAGATGAGATCACTAGAGCAGGGGGCAGAGAGAGGGGAGGGACTGTGAGAGAACCTTGAGCAAAGACACAACATCTCAAAGAGCTCTGGGAAGGGAGTAGTCGGCAGGGAAGAGGCTGGAGGGAGACCAAGTATAATAAGGATTTTAGTGACAAGGACATCAGCGGTAACCTTGGGTAGAGAAGGTCTAGCTGAGGGTTAGAAAACAGATGCTGCATTTCAGTGACTTGAAGAGAGAAAGGAGAGTCTGTGGCGGTGTCTTTGAAGTCCTGAGGGAAGTGGAAAGGCTTGGGGGTCAGAGGAAGTTTTTCCTTTGTTTCTGAGACTTCCACAAGATGAAATATGAGCCAGAAGGAACTATTGGTGACAGCTATCAGATGTGGTTTCCTCCTTTTGTGAGAGCTGTAAAGACCCTAGCTGTCCCTTGATACTGCCTGTAGGTGAAGGTGGGCTCATTAACTACCCCTATTCTTCCTGCCACTGTCTGGCTTTAAGACTGAAATCTGAGAAAGCCCTCAGAGAGTGCAAAGCAAGATGGCTGCCCACCCTCGCTATTGACCCGACAGGAACTCTTTAAAGTTGCAAAATGAGTGACTTCCCTGAAGGTTTTAAGAAGCTACTTCCCTCAGAAAAACCCAGCCACAGAAGAAAAGGGTAGAAGACACCTGACTGATTTCCAGTAGGGTTCAAAACATGCTATGTAATTAACTTAGAAGCAACAACTAACAAATGGACTAATCAAAGATAAAGAAGGATTAGAAGGCAATTAGGGAGGTAGTTTCTGAAGAAAGAAAAAAAAATGGAAAGATTCAACCAGCCAGACGAATGGATGAACTCAAAGAACAGAGCAGACAGACTGGGTAAATAGCATGGTCTCATGTGATCTTCCACCACGCATAAAACTGACAAAGATTCAAAAACAAAACC
Source organism: Apodemus sylvaticus (assembly GCF_947179515.1). Taxonomy (NCBI): domain Eukaryota; kingdom Metazoa; phylum Chordata; class Mammalia; order Rodentia; family Muridae; genus Apodemus; species Apodemus sylvaticus. The sequence continues at coordinate 136,802,272 of NC_067474.1, forward strand.
TGCAAATAGTTAGGAGGGGACAATGATGGGGAAAGCAGTTTAAGAAACCATTAATGAACCTGGAGAGATGGCTCAGTGGTTAAGAGCACTGACTGCTCTTGCAGAGGTCCTGAGTTCAATTCCCAGCAATCACGTGTTGACTCAACAACCATCTGTAATGGAATCTGATGCCCTCTTCTGTTATATTTGAAGACAGCTATAGTGTACTCATAAATAAAATGAATAAATCCTAAAAAAGAAGGAAAAAGCATCCATGGATGGATTCTTGATAACGAATAAAATACTTCAAACATCTTGAGTGTCTGCTCTGTGGCACGTGAGAACACGGTCAGCTGTGGCATCACCACAGGGTAAGAACTGTATCCTCCCAGTCTTGCAGATGGTGAGAAAGAATCACAGAGAAGCTCTCCGTGCATGATTTGCGTGGGTAGGAGGTGGGAAACCTTGCTCCGAGGTGCTGTGTTGTGTCGCTCTCTTTGAGGCCAAATTATTCAGGCAAGGCATCTGAGTGTTTTGTGCTGTCTCCCAGTTGGCAGACTCAGTTCTGCTGCTGGGAAAATACCAAAGAGCGAGACAGACTAGGTCCCTGCCCAGACAGTGCTTTCTTCTGAGGGAGAACGTGCAGGCCAACAGTCAGGAGTGTCTCCGTAAGTCCTGGGAGGCAACACTGGAAAAGCCGGGAAGACAGTGAGCTGCCAGGGTGTGTTGCTGTTTCTACCTCAGAAGGCACAGTCGGGGAAGACCCTGTGAGGAAGCCTTAGTCAGGGTGGGTAAAGAATCATCCGCACAGTAAGTATCACAGAGCAGAGAGAACTGTAGGCATGCCAGTGTCCAGGTGGGAACGACCTTGGTGTGTGGTCAAGGAACAGAAAGATGAGCGTAGGGGCTGGGAGATGGCTCAGCAGTTAAGAGCACTGGCTGCTCTTACAGAGGAGTGGGTTCAGTTCCCAGCACCCACATGGCAGCTCACAAGGGATCTGAAACCTTCACACAGACATGGGCAAAATGCCAATGCACATAAATAAAATAAAGTAAAATATAAACATGTAAAAAGGAAGGAAGGAAGGAAGGAAGGAAGGAAGGAAGGAAGGAAGGAAGGAAGGAAGGAAGGAGGAGAGCAGAGACCAGTGTGGATGCTAGAGTTTGTAAGAGGCAGACTCAGTCTCTGGGCAGATTCAGGAAGAGCCCCGTGGGCTGTAGAGAGCAGTTTGTGTTTTAGTTCCGTTGCAGTAGAAGGAGCTCGAGCATCTTCTTTGTTGTTTGTTTGCCTCGAGGAAGAGTGGAATCTGGCTCACGGGCTAAGGATGAGTGTGAGCCAGGTCTGATGGCCTTTGCCTGGTTCCTGCACTGGGGAGGCAGCGGAGGAGGGCAGAGAGTTTGAACCAAATGACACCCTACCTTAACAAACAAACCAGTTTAATTGTGTGTGACAGGTGTAGTTCAAGAGCAGAGGCAGGTGGGTCTCTGTGAGTTGGAGGCTAGCTCAGTCTAGGTCTATATTGCAGGTTTCAGACCAGTCAGGACTTCATAGTGGGTCTCAAAAAGCAAGCAAGCTAGCAAAGAAATAATGGGGAAGCTGAGGAAGGAGAGGGGAGGAGAGAAGAAGAGAGGCAGGAAAGGGGGGAGGAGAGGGAGGAGAGGAAGAGAGGAGAGGGGGAAGGAAGGGGGAGGGAGGAAGGAAGGAAGGAAGGAAGGAAGGAAGGAAGGAAGGAAGGAAGGAAGGAAGGAAGGAAAAGAAGGGAGGGGAGGAGGGAAAGGGGAAAGGAGTAGAAGGGGGTTGAAAAGGAAACCTTAGCTGGGACCAAGGCCTGGAGCGCAGAAGACTGGATGGGTTGACGTTCATTTATCTCTCATAGTTCACACCTGTAAGCCCAGAACTCTGGGAGGCTGAAGCACCTGAGTTCCAGCCAACCTGGGTCACAGAGTGAAAAACTGGCAGAAAGGACAGAGAGACAGACAGAGAGACAGACACAGAGAGAGAGAGAGACAGACAGACAGACAGACAGACAAAGACAGAGAGAGAGAGAGAGGTTTCTGTGCCTTGGGGCCCCCTCTCCCCAGTTCATCATGTCACACTGGGAGACTTACACAGAGATGACAGATTTTCCTGCAGAAAAAGGGATTAGAGTCACTGAACTCCCCTGGAACAATGAGTGCTCCGCCCTCCCCTCCCCCTCAGCTCCGCTTTTAGACCAGGAAGACCAACAGGTTCAGCCACTTCCACTGCTCCCAGGAAGGCCACTGCGGCTGAGTCCAGGCTGGGTCTACTCAACCCAGACGGGACAGCCGAGGTTGGGCATACACACAAAATAAATATTTGTTGTGTGAACCGGTGCCTTGCAAAACAGAGAAGACCAGTCCACAGAGAAGGAGGAAGGAGCAGGTGTGGGAGCAGAGCCCGGGCGGGCGAGGAGGAGATAAAGAGCTTCCTGTTGGGTCCTTCTGGGTTCAGCAGCTCTGGGGCCTAGCATGCCCTCGGGTTCCCCAGACAGCTCTGTTCTCTAGAAAACACACCACTTTCCTGTGAATATCTTCTATACGTACCCCTACCACTCGTGTGTGTGTGTGTGTGTGTGTGTGTGAGAGAGAGAGAGAGAGAGAGAGAGAGAGAGAGATGGTGCCCTTACTTTTCATACCCTTGCCAACATGCCAACGTGGGTTTATCTTTGTTTCTATATTCATACATTTATAACAGTATCTTAAAGGTAACTGAGTCTTCCCTCCTCCTTCCTTCTCTCCCTCCCTCCTCCCTCCCTCCTTCTCTCTCTTTCTGTCTCCCTCTCTCTCCTTTTCTTCCTTCCTTTCTTTGAGGAAGCGGCTCACTATGTAGCCCTGGCTGTCCTGGAACTCACTATGTAGCCCAGGCTGCCCTGGACTCAGGAGTCCGCCTGCCTGTGACTGAGTTGCCCGATTATGACATCTCACCTGGCTACATTATTTCATCCGCTGCTCAGGTCTATTTTTCTGAGATGAATTTATATTCATGTTATTTTATCTTAAGTCCTTTCTCCTTTTTCTTTTTCTTTTTTTTAGCTGTATTTACACTATTATTTTATGTGTATGAGTGTTTTATATGCATGTACGTATATAGGTGTGTATTTATAACACATGTATACCCCATGCCTGATGAGGTCAGAAGAGGGCACTGGCTCCCCGGGGACTGGAGTCGGTTGTGAGCGGCTATGTGGGTGCTGGGAATCAAACCCAGCTCCTCTGTAAGTGCTCTTAACTGCTGAACTCCCCAGACCCCCTTTCTCCCAACCCTGTTTACTTCTAAGATCGTTCATGTTCAAGGTGGTTTCGCCATAGACATTCAAACTCTAAGTAGAATCAAGTTTTGCATTTACAAGCCTAATATGTTTGGATTGTTAACATATATCTGTTTTGTTGTTGTTTTACATATACAATTGACAATTTTCCCCCTAGGTGATGTTGGTTTTGGCATTTTTCTGGGATTTAAAAAAATTTATGTTTTGGATGTTTTGTTTCTTAGACAGTGTTCCTTGTAGCCCAGGCTTACCGTAACCTCGATATGTAGCTGAGGATGACCTCGAACTCCGGTTCCTTCTGACTCCACTTCCCAAGTGTTGGGTTTCACATGTGTGTGTCACAACACTGTCTGACATAGATTTCCTATGTTCTCTTTCCTTGTTATGTTTGACAGAAGGCGAAGTACAAAAGAACCCCTTTGTCAAACATCCTTTGACAGGCACAGTAGCTCCCGACAGTGGCCCCTCCGCTCTGGAGGATGAGACAGGAGTTCTGCAGTTGAGTTTTCAGCCAGCGTAGGTTACATTGTGAGTTCCAGGCCAGCCTAGGCTAAAGAGTGAGATTCTGTCTTAAAAACAACAACACAAGGGACTGACAAGGTGGGTAGCTGGTAAAGGTGCTTTTCACCAAGCTGGAAGGTTCGAGTTCAGTACCTGGAAATCACGTGGTGGAAGGAAAGAACATCTCAAAGTTGTCCTCTGCCCTCTACATGCACAACACACACGGCACTGGCACTTGAGGGCTCTCTCTCTCTCTCTCTTTCTCTCTCTCTCTGTCTTTCTCTTTCTCTCTCTCTCTCTCTCTCTCTCTCACACACACACACACACACACACACACACACACATACACACACACACACCAAAGTAAATAATTAAACACCCAGAGGTTCCCTTCCCTTTCCTTGTCCACCCAGTCAAAGTTGTCTCTTGGCCCCTCTCCTCCTAGACAAGGGGACCTTCCTATTGCGGGGAGGGGCGGGGGTGGACCGTGAGAGGAAATGTGGTAAGGATGAGCTAGGGCTTGAAGCCCCAGGGACCCTGAAGGACTGCAGGAGCTTCATCTGCTCCTGGCATTAGGTCCCTGTCACATAGCCACAGCCTTCCCCCCACCAAGAGAGAATTGTGGCCGTCACGTAGGGGCAGCACCCCCAAGCCCCTCCACATGTAGATGAGACATCCCTAAAATCTCAGACCAAGTCAACAGGAAGCCCCTGTTGTTAGACGCCCCCCCCCCCAACCCATCCCCAAACTGTATAAATGATTCTATCCCGAAGGAATAAAGGTATATGAGAATGACGCCATCATTTGGGAGAGCTTCTGTCACATAAGAGCTGTAACACAGCCCAGGAGGAGAACACTCTCCTGAAGCTTTCACCGCCGGAAGCTCCCCTGCGCTCTACTCGCTCGCTCGCTCTTGCTAGCCAGCCCTCAACTCGGCTTGGCTCAGTGCAGCCAGTGCAGCATCTCGGAGCAACAGCCGGGTGCCGGGTGCCGGGTGCCGGGTGCCGGGTGCCGGGTGCCGGGTGCAGGCAGCACAGCACCAGCAGCGGAGGTGGCGAGGGCACATCTCCATCCCCGTTCTTGCCCTTTCCACTTTGTTTGAACCCTCCCACCCGGCTGGGCCAGAGATCTCTACAGATAGCCTCCAGTACACAGACCCGCACCTTCCGAAGCTATCTTCTCTGCTTTCAGGCCTTACCTTCTACCTGTTTGCCAGGCTGAGCAGGCTCTTTTTTATTATAAAGGATAAGTGACCTTTACCCCTATGCGCTTGTGTTCAGGGTTGGGATGAGTTCAGTGTTGGACTCGGCTGAAGAAAGCCTGGTGCTCTCAGGAACCCCCATCCCACCCACCCCACCCCACCCCACCACACCACACCACACCACACCCCGCCCCGCCCCGGAGCTGCTCGTAGGTGTGTCTGGGGTGGAACAGTCTCTGAGCACCAGCAGCACTGACCAAGGACCAGGTGATCCTCAGGAGCCAATCATGCCAACCCAGGGCAGCTCATCAGAGTTCATCCGCTTTGACCTCCTGCCTCTGGGTGCGCTGAAGGCCCCTGAGGCTCTGAGACAGTCCGTGAGAGGGCAGGGACTTAAGTGCTCTGCTGACCATGTTTAGGAGAAACTGGGTCCTGTGGCACAGACCTGGAGCTAAAAAGAAAACCTTGTCTGGGTTCCAGGCTCTCCTGGGTGGCCCGTGGACTTCCAACGTTGCTAAGCCTAAGACTGAACACACTGTGGCCCTCTGGGCCCATGGATTCTCCCCAACCCATACTTCCCAGGCCTTATTTGTTACAATGTATTGTTTATGTACTTATTTATGTGTGTGGTGTGTGGTGTGTGTGTGTGTGTGTGTGTGTGGTGTGTGTGTGTGGTGTGTGTGTATGGTGTGTGTGTATGGTGTGTGTGTGGTGTGTGTGTATGGTGTGTGTGTATGGTGTGTGTGTGGTGTGTGTGTATGGTGTGTGTGTATGGTGTGTGTGTGTGTGGTGTGTGTGTGTGGTGTGTGTGTGTGGTGTGTGTGTGGTGTGTGTGTATGGTGTGTGTGTATGGTGTGTGTGTGTGGTGTGTGTGTGTGGTGTGTGTGTGTGTGGTGTGTGTGTATGGTGTGTGTGTATGGTGTGTGTGTGTGGTGTGTGTGCTTTCCTGTGCCTACATCTACAGAAATGCTACTGTAGAGGTCAGAGATCAACCTGCAGGACTCGATCTCTCTTATCACCATGTGGATCCCAGGGCTCAAACTGAGTGTCAGTCTTAGCAGCAAGCACCTTGCATACTGAGCCATATCACAGGCCCCTCGGTCCTGATTCTAATGGTCTCATTCCCTGCCCGTCAGCCAAACCAAGAGCTTGACCACCGTTCTTAACTCTACCAGTGACTCCAGCCTTTTATACCTTAACTACAAGGCCACGAGAAGCCGGGTATGTTGGCATTGGCATCTATGAATTTAAGGCCAACATGGTCTACATAGAGAGTCCCAAGAGTACATAAGTGAGATACCCTGTCTCAAAAAAAAAAAAAAAAAAAAAAGTGCCACAAGAGCTTTGCCATCTCTGTTACTTTCCTATTGCCGATGTAACCACTACCTGCCGGCTTGACGCATGTAGGTTTTTACTGTATATTCACAGCAGCTGTGAACCTGAAATGAGTTATGAGACCAGACTTCAGGGGCTTGCTCTTTTTAGTGCCTCAGGGTGGAATCTGTCCCTTGTCCTTCCCGGCCTCTGCATCCGCACTGCTTCTGCTACCACACAGTTTCCTCCTCCCTGGACCTGCCACCATGCCACCCTCCCACCCTGCCACCCTCCCATCCTGCCACCCTGCCTCTTATTTTAAGGAGCCTCATGATTGTCTTTGGCCCACTTGGAAAACTTAAGTCATTCCATCTCAGGGTCCTTAATTTAGTCACACCTGTAGGTCTCTTGTCACAGAAAAAGACACTCACAGGTTCTGAGGATTAGGGTGTGGGCATCTTTGGAGGCTCCTTTCACAACATCCTACCCAAGTAACCTCTTGGACCTCCTCTGGTCCCAGAGCTTCAGGCTGGGGTACCTACTAGCTTCTGATTGATCTCTGCCTCTTGTCTGCCCCTCTGTCCCATTTCCATTATGCATCTTCTTTGTGTGTGGGGAGGTGGGGGTGTGAGGTGTTGGGTGGGGTGGTAGGGTGTGGAGTGGGGTATGGGGTGAGTAGGGGGAGGTGAGGGTGTGGGGGTGGTGGGGGTGGGGTTGTAAGGAATGGGATGGGGTTTGGGGTAGGGTGGGGTATGGGTGGGGACTGTGGGAGGGTGTGTGTGTGTGGTATGGGATGGGGTAGAGGTGGGATAGGGGTGGGGTGGGGGTAAGAGGAGTGGGAGGGTGAGGGGTGGGGGTGGGGGTGTGGAAGGGAGGGGCAGGGGAATGCTAGGCACAGAAGCCAAAGCTTCACCGTGCCAGGTCAGCATTCTGCTATAAGCCTCAGCCTTAGTTACATCTTTTGTCTTCCTATTGATGGTGAGTTTTTCCCAACCCCCTTCTGCTGACAGGCCTCTGTCTGAGCTCACTCCCTTAGCTGAAGCTCTCACTAGCTGACAGTCAGGGACACATGAGTGTCCTCAAAGGTTGTAGGACAGTTAAATTGCTCTTGAGAGAATACTCAAGCACTGCTTGACACGAGTGTACTTTTCCTACTTTGTGTTCTTTCACCCCCCTGATGCCTTCTGGGATGCTTTCTCCACACTCGTGTTTTCCTGGAAATGTTTGCCCATCCCTTCCAGGCCTGCCTCATGCATGGCTACCTCTGCACCTCCCTTTGACCCTCCCATTGCAGGCAGGTAAACTAGCTGGCTGGCTGTTTCCTGCTCTACAGCGTTTGAACTCAGGAAGTCTGTCACCCCTAATCAGAGGCCCTTGGACATTGCATTTGCAATCATTTGACTATGTATATAGGAGGAAAACATCTTGAAATACTAATATTTGTGCCTTTTCTTTTCCACACTTCCTCATATGTAACCCTCCAGTCAGCCAGAGGCATTCACATTTGCCTTTGCAAGTCCATACTGGGGAACTGGGAGTTTAGTTCAGCGAGAAAAGGCTTGTCTGGCATGCCCAAGGCTCTATTTTCAATCTGCAACATAGAAATAAAATGGTGTGTGTGTGTGTGTTGTTGGTTTCCTTTTCAGATTTATTTTATGTGTATGAGTGTTTTGCATTCATGTACATCACCATGTACATGCCTGATGCCCACAGAGTTGAGAAGAGGGCACTGGATCCCCCGGAACTGAGGTTTCAGGTGGTTGTGAGGCATAATGTGGGTGCTAGGAACCAAACCTCAGTCCTCTGCAAAAGCAACAGCTGCTCTAAACTGCTGGGCCATCTCTCCAGCTCCTGCTTCAAAGGGGTTCTGCAGCAAGAAAGCAAAAAGAAATATATAAAAAAGCAGCTGGCTGGTGGTGGCACATTCCTTTAATCCCAGTGCTCAGGAGGCAGAGGCAGGTGGATCTCTGTGAGTTTCAAGGCCAAGCATGGTCTACAGAGCAAGTTCCAGGACAGGAACTTTATTCATTTATATATATATATATATATATATATATATATATATATATATATACACACACACATATATGAATGAAACTGTGTTTATGTTTTCAACTTCTAAAAAGGCTTCAATATTGACATCCACATGAAAGCTGTAACAGCCAAAGGCAAGACTGTATGAAGGAGGCTTTCAGTACCCAAAGCCATATCCCTGGAGGAATCAGGGGTCGAGTTCATGGTGGACTAAAGAGGCCATTGGGGGGTGTCTGGTTTATCCTCCTCACAGGGAGACTTGGACAGGGTAGCTCAGGCTGGGAACAGGAAGAGGAGTTGGCTCTGGAAGAGCTTGGCTGGGCTGAGATGGAAACAGATATGAAAAGGTATAACATCAACATTCAGAGGATGTCCCTGGGAGATGACTCAGCCGTTAAGAGCACTGGCTCCTCTTCCAGAGGACCTGGGTTCAATTCCCAACACCCACGTGGCCATTCATATAGGGTTTGCCTTAGACCTGAGATAATTTCTCCTCCTCCTCTGTTAACTCCGGTTCCAAGAACTCTGATATCCTCACACAGACACACATGCAGGCAGAACTCCAGAGCACATAAAATAAAAATAAACAAATCATTAAAAAAAAAAGGTGTCCCTGGGGGCTAGGGAAACGGCTCAGTTAGTAAACAGCTTGTCAGTGCCAACGTGAGGATCTGAGTTCAATTCTCAGCACCTACAGGCAAGGTGGCATACACCTAATCCCAGAGCAGTAGAGTAAAACTGGGCAAAACCTTCAGGCTTGTTGGCCTGCCAGCTTAGCCTAATGGGGCTGACGAGAGTCTGTCTCAACAACAAGGTAGACCTGAGGGACTCAACACTGAGGGTGGTGCCTGGCCTCCACACGCGTGCGCATGTGTGCACACACACACACACACACACACAGACTGAGAGACAGAGAGAGACAGAGAGAGAGAGAGAGGACACAGGAGTGACCAACTGTGTCTTCCTATTAGTCCCCTGTCCCCTGTCCCCTGTGCAGGAACCCCAGTGCTGCTGCTTTCTCTTTGCTGCCACCATCTTTCTCCAGTCAGGTGCCCCGTTTGGTTCCCGATCAGCAAAGGTGTGTTATCATAGCCATTTCTTGGAGATGGCCACTCTTCCCAACAGTGCTGGAATTTTGAAGGTCTGGTTAGACTGAGGGCCAGTTCTTGACACTGTCAATCTAAGAACAAAGATCCAAACTTGGAAGGAGCTGAGCAGCAAGGCCAATCCATTTACAGGACTACAAGAAAAGAAGGAGTTGGGTCTCTGAGAGGGAGGGAAGGCTGGAGTCGGGGTCCTCCTGTCCTCCTCATCCAAGACTGACGGTAGGAATAAAGGAATGACTAAAAATCTCAACCTTTGGAGGGAGACGGTGACATCAACCACCCAGCCTAAGTGTTGGGGTTCCTGTGGCGCTGGCAGCACAGGACTCCTGACAACCACTCAGATCTCCACAGCAGTAGATCCTTTCAAGATCCCTGCCCACCCAATGCTGCTTTCCAGGGTTCTTGGGCATAGTTGGTGGGATCTTGATACATGACTCAAACTGTCTAATAGTTCTCCCTCCCATTGTTAGGCTGCAGAGGGACCAGTTTGTATTAGCTTCTTTTCTGTGTTACTGTAACACAATACCCGAGGTTGAATAACTTCTAAAGAAAAGAGGTTTGTTTAATTAAATTCCTGGAGGCTCAGGAATATGGGGGCAGCTTCTGCTTAGTTCTGATGGAGGCTCAGTAGAGGACAGGGACACAGTGATAGAGTATTCAGAAAGGATCTCAGGAAGACAGAGGGTCAATTTCTTGACCCTTCAGCCAGTTTGTGGTGATCAGCTCCAAAGAACCACTCTGGGTTCCAGGAGAGCTACTTGGCTTCCTTCCAAGGGCAGGGCTCTGCAACTCCCAGCACAAGAACCTGGTGTGCTTGGTCCCATTCCCACAGTTTGCCCGACCTGAGTACCGGAGCTGTGTTGGGCTATCTTGGGCTATCTGTTCAAAGACACAGAGGATCTGCCAAGAGCCATGAGAACACGGTGGCAGTTCAGGGAAAGGCCATCAGGAGATATCAAAGGGCAGAGAGGCACAGGAGTGTCCTAACGAGGCTCAGCAACTTATAAGACCCTGGCTCTTCAGCTAGTGATTTGCTTCAGAAGGGAGAGGTACTTGCCAGCAGGCTTACTGACCTGTTTGACCCCAGGGCCCCACGTGGTGGAAAGGACTGACTCCCTCAAGTTGTCCACAGGCTTCCACATCTACAACAGTAGAGTCACAGCCAGAGCCTCCTCAGCTCTTCATGTGCCAAGACTTGGTTCTGAGAGAGGTCTGGGCAAATCCATCTAATCCTCCTGATAACCTAAGCTACAAACAAGACAGAAATGAAGCACAGAGGTTAAGTCACTTGTATGGCAGCTAACCCATGGTGGGGCTGAGGTTCCATTTTATTGAACAAAAGTACACACACACACACACACACACACACACACACACACACATATATATATATATATATATATATATATATATATATATATATATATATATATACCCATTCCCTTAGGAGAATTCTGTTTTAAATGCCAAAACCTTAGTCAGTCTTTTTGTTTAGACTTGGAGTCCCTGCCAGAGTTGTGGGCTGGGTGAGCTGAGAGCCAGCCTACCCTGTCTTCCTTACACACCCTGCCTCTCACTTTGCCGGGCCTGGCAGAGGAAGCGCGGGAAATTGCTACTGAGCCAGGTACAGGGCTTGGCGGCAAAACTGCTTGTGGGAGGGAGGCCAGAGCCGCACCCTGGCAACTGGCAGGCAGCCTAGCTCCACCGTTGAGAAAAGACTTGCTACAAAGGAGGCCTCCCGCCAAGCTGGCCGCCTTCTTCTCCCTGCCCACCCTCAGCTGAGGAACCTGACCTCAGGGCCAGTCTAGGTCGGGTCCTTACACAGCCTCGGGAGGCTGTCAACGGGTATTGAGGTAATACCCAGCCTGGGATGCTTCCTTGACTGCCTGAGGTAGGCTTCTGGGTGCGTAAGAGGTAATGTCACCCCAGATGCAGAGGACTCTGGGGTTTCTGAACTTCCCATTACTGTCCCCTCCTCCAGGGCATCCGGGCTTCACAGTGTCACCAACCTTGTGACAAGTGTTTGTCCAAAGTGCAGACTAGACAGATCTGGGTCTATGATGAAGAATACCCTTCAGAGGAATCCAGGTTCAACACAAAGTGCGCATTTGGGAGAGGAAACCTGGACCTAGGGGGAGTGGTTGATTGTGAAGTCGGCATGGGTTCTGAGGACGGGATAACTGGCCTAGTTGTGGCCTGGTCCCTGGAGGTCCACAGCGGAGAGACAGGGCCCCTAGTGTAGGACCAGGGCTTAAAGCCTGTGTCTAGACAACAGACCATCTCAATGGGGCTCTTTCGTTCAGATACGGCTGGTCCCAGGCCGGGCCAGGCTGAGATCAAGCCTCACCTCAGTCCAGTGCTTAGGGGCCTTCTGAGGCCAGAGCTGCAGCTGCCGACAGGGACTCGGGAGAAGAAGCAAGTGTTTCCTCTAGGTGGTGCAGCCCACTCTAAGACCTCCGCTGTGCCAAGGAGGGCAAGGGGCAGAGAGGAACTTCAAGGCCCACTCACGGCTCATGTTTTGGACCTTGTCGCAGATCCATCTTGCACTGCCTCATATAGGGTCAGTGTCTATAAGGATGCTAAAGCATGAACGTGGGCTCCTGACCTCTGGTCAAACCCTGCCCCTTGCCCCGGATATTCCCAAAGCAGGACAAAAGGACACCAATGCAGAAGTGATCTCTGACCTTACCAGCCCACATCAACTTCACACGGAGAGATTTAGGAGTGCTAAGCCCCTCCCACCTCACGCTAATACCAATGGGCAGGAGCCTTCTTCCCAGCTAACCCTGCAGTAGCCCCTGACTGAAGGGTAACCCTAAGGCTACCCCCAAGGCAGGATGCGTTCTGGAGCATGCCTTGACCAGTGAGGTGGGACTTGTATGGAAGACAAACAAATCCTGATCAGGCAGAGGCGACACAAGCCATGCTCCCAGGAATGGTCTTTGGTCCCCTGGGGTCACTGCTCTGGACCCAGTCTAGGAATTCTGGCAGCCTTTCCCCTGGCCTGCCTCGGTTTCTGCTTGTTCTACTCACCCGCCATTTACCTCAGAAGGTCCAGGTGTGGCACTAAGCAGGGCCAGGCGCAGAGCCCAGTCTGCACAGACGTCCAGCGAGGTGTGCAGCCCAGGGCTGCCCTTCCTCTGCTTCAGCATCACAGTGGACGACGGCAGACACCCGCCTGAGTGACTGCAGATGTGCTTCTGAAGAGAACAGCAGCAATGTAGCAGCCACTTCCTGGGAGGTCCATGCCTGCTGCGTCAGTCCTTGTCATCGTGTCCCAGGTTCTCAGAGACTTGATTAGAATGAGCCTCACCCAGGAAAATGGCCACTCTGCCCTTTTTGTGTGCTGGGCAGTGTGGGCCGTGTGGAGCCTCCAGTCTGTGGAGTGACAGGACGGACTCAGAACCCTTGCCCACTGTGCTGAGTCCAGGCAGGGGACGAAGCTGCTGCCAGTGTGAGGATGCTGGTCCCATTTCCGCCTGTGGTTGGTCCTCTAACCTGGGCCAATCACTCTTCCCCTCTGGGCCTCAGTTTATCCTGTGGCAAAATGAAAAACAGAAGGTCAAACCATTTGATCGGCAAACCCTCTTGCCACAAAGAAAGGCTCGGAGCTAAGTTCAGGAACACCCAGGCCTGTCTGAATTTCTGGCCTCTTTCTGCCCCCTAGCGGCCTCAAGTAGACTAGCACCCAGTAGAGATGGCCGCCGAACATTTGAGTTGACTGTAGGGCTTGGGAACTCAATGCTACCTTTACTAAGGCTGCCTCCCCTCTGTGAAACGATAGTTTTGTTTTTGTTTTTAACCTAACCATAGCTCTAAGACGACCAGCGGCACCAGAATGTGCTGAGGACTCATTTTAGAGCACCTGAATCACGCTGAATCATAGCTCGGAAAGCACCCACTGCCCCGGTATCAGCACCACTGCGTCTCCTTCACCCTGATGGCTCTCCTCTCGCAACCTTTCTGCTAAGGTCAGCATGTATGTTCTCTTTCCTCTGAGTTTCCCCACCTTCTCCCCAGCCCTCAGCCTCCCCCTCCCCTCCAGTACCTACCTCCAGTTCCCACCAGTTTGCTATTTTGCTTATTACAAATCTTCTTCCATAGACCCTTATCCTAAACACCATTTCTCAGGCAACAGAACCCACGCTTGTGCAAGAGGTCACAGGTACTTTGCAAAAGAGACGTACGTTGCAAAGGAGTTTCAAGGTAGGTGTGCCTTAAGCTTTGTTGTAATAATTGTCATGAGGGGAAAAATCCCAGTTTTACTATGTTTAAATATTTGAAAAATAAATCACTCCAGTTCAGACTCCAGAAGTTTCCACCAGCCTGGATAAATCATGCTGAACAGAGTTTCTTTGCAGGGACCTGCACATTGATTGTCCTGGAACTCATTATGTAGGCCAGTGTGGCCTTGAACTCATAGAGATCCTCCTGCCTCTGCCTCCCAAGTTGATCATCATGCCTGGTGATTATACAGTTCTTGCCTTTTGCTAATGTGATATATTGTGGGGTTTTTTGTTTACTCAATTTTTATGTATTGTTGCATGCAAGCATGCGTGTGACACAGCATGCATGGAGGTCAGAGGGCAGCTTTGTGGAGTCTTGTCTCTCCCACTTTTTGCTTCTTTGTTTTGTTTTTCTTTTTTCTTAATTTCATTTATTTATTTGACATATATGATGAGTACACTGTAGCTGTCTTTCAGACACACCAGAAGAGGGTATCGAATCCCATTACGGATAGTTGTGAGACACCATGTGGTTGCTGGGATTTGAACTCAGGTCCTCTGGAAGAGCAGTCAGTGATCTTAACCTCTGAGCCATCTCACCAGCCCTTGTTTTGTTTTTCGAGGCAGGGTTTCTCTGTGTAGCCCTGGCTGTTCTGGAATTTGTTCTGTAGACCAGGCTGGCCTCAAACTCAGAGACCCACCAGCCTCTGCCTCCCCGGATGAAAGATGAGTGCCACCACAGGTTCTCAAGCCTGAGCCATCTCTCCAGCCCTGCTTGGTTGTAGGTTTTGTTTAGGTTTTGAGATGTGGGAGAGGCTGTGTCTTACTCTGTTGTTTTAGCTTCTTGAGTGCTGGGTTCACAGGAGTGAGACATTACTTCCAGATGTGTTTATTGATTTGCTTTTGTTGACTCCTTGCATATGTACTGTTGGATTTTATTTGAGAAAATGTGTTAATCTGGGATATTGTTTTATAGTTGATGTTGTCGTCATTGTTTCTTTGGGTTTTCTGTTTTGTTTTTAAAATCTGACAGGCAGTGGTGGCACACACCTTTAATCCTAGTGCAGAGGCAGAGAGGCAGAGAGGCAGAGAGAGGTAGAGAGAGGCAGAGGCAGAGGCAGAGGCAGAGGCAGGTGGATCTCTGTGAGTTCAAGGCCAGCCTGTTCTACAGCTTAAGTTCCCAGACAGCCAAAGCTGTACAGAGAAACCCTGTCTTGAAAACCCAAAACCAAAAGCCAAACAAACCCCATCTATTTTGGTGTATGTGTATGTCAGGCATATGGAGTTCGGAGGTCAACCTGCTGCCGTATGTCCTCTCCACTGTGAACCTCCAGGGACTGAACTCAGCTGCTAGCTTTGGCGGCAACACACTACCAGCTGAACTACCTCCCTGGGCTCCTTCTCTGGTTTTGCTATCAAGGTAATGCAGAGCACACCAGATGAGTTTGGGGGCTGGGGGCTGTGGTGCAGCTCTTGGGAGGCAGAGGCAGCGGGATCTCTTTGAGTTCAAGGCCAGCCAGGACTATACAATAAGTCCTTGTCTGAACAACAGCAAGAAAGAGTGAATTTGAAGGGTTTCCTCTTTCTCAACTCTTTGGAATCATTTGAGAAGAATTGGCATCTTTAAAGATTTGATAGACTTCAGCAGTGACTCCACCCAGATTTAGGGTTTTCAGTTTTTATTCTCATTACTTGTTTCTGTTTCTTTGTGGCTTGATTGTAGGTGCCCAGAAATCTGCGTGTTCGTTGCACACAGCCGTTCATAATAACCATAACCCTCAATGATCTTTATATCTCCTGTTTTGTTTTTTAAGATTTGTTATATATGCAGTATTCTGCCTGCATGTGTGCCTGCAGGCCACAAGAGGGCGCCAGGTCTCGTTGTAGATGGTTGTGAACTACTATGTGGTTTCTGGGAATTGAACTCAGGAATTCTGGAAGAGCAGACACTGCTCTTAACCTCTGAGCCATCTCTCCAGTCCCTTGTTTTGTTTTATCTTGTTGGTGTTTTTTGAGATGAAGTCTATCTAGTCCCAGCTGTCCTAGAGCTTGGTACCTAGACCAGTCTGGATCCCAACTTACAGATGTATCTGTGTCCCGAGTGCTGAGATTAAGAATGAGTACCACGGGGCTGGAGAGATGGCTCAGTGGTTAAGAGCACTGCTGCTCTTCCAAAGGTCCTGAGTTCAAATCCCAGCAACCACATGGTGACTCACAACCTTCCATAATGTGATCTGACTCCCTCTTCTGGGGTGTCTGAAGACAGCTACAGTGTACTTACATATAATAATAAATACATCTTTGGGCGGGAGCAAGTAGATGTCCTGAGTTCAATTTCCAGCAACCACATGATGGCTCACACCTATCTGTACAGCTACAGTGTACTCATATACATTAAATAAATAAATCTTAAAAAGAAAGAAAGAATGCGTGCCACTGAGCCTGGCTTGGCCTTTGCATCTCCGGGGTGTGGATTAACAATCTGCCTGTCCACCTCATGCTGGGTTTGGCTCATCACACTTCCTCAGCTTGTCCAGCAAAGACTTTATTTGCTTATTTTTTCCCCTCAGTTGTATTTATTTTTCTTTATGTGTATGAATGTCTTGCCTGTTTGTATGTATATACATGGTGTATGTGCAATGTCCACAG
This sequence comes from Apodemus sylvaticus, assembly GCF_947179515.1. Classification (NCBI taxonomy): domain Eukaryota; kingdom Metazoa; phylum Chordata; class Mammalia; order Rodentia; family Muridae; genus Apodemus; species Apodemus sylvaticus. The sequence goes on from NC_067474.1 coordinate 136,818,572, forward strand.
AGGCCAGAGGATGGTATTGCATCCCTTGGAACTAGAATAGCAGGTATCATGAGGCTCCATATGTGGGTGCTGGAGACCAAACTGGGGTCCTGAAAGACCAGCTGTGTCACTCTCTCCAGCCTGTAACGGGTGCTCTTGACTCCTGAGCCCACCTCTAGAGCCTCTTGTTTCTCTTTTCAAACCCATGTTTTATGGATCTTTTGCATTTCTCTTTTAGTATCTTTTCTGCTCTGCTCTTTCCTTCTGGTTTTTGGTGTTTCTGTTTGTTTGATTTTCTCTTTCTGTTACATTTCTTGAATTGTAACATTGTTTCTATGTGATTGTTGTTGCAGATACATCACTGTAACCTTCCCTGTCCCTACTGCCTTTGCTGTATCCAGGAGGTACTTAGACACAGTATGTTTATTGATTTCACTTAAAACCTTTTGCTTTTTAAACACACACACACACACACACACACATGCACGCACGCACACACATCCATGGCTGTCCTGGAACTGTAGACTATCCTGTTCTTTAAAGCAAGCTGACCTAAAACTCACAGAGATCTTCTTGCTCTGCCTCCTGAGTGCTGAGATTAAAACCAGTTACCACCACGCCCAGCTTTTATTTTTAGAAAGATTTATTTTACATATATGAGTGCTCTATTTTGCACGTACACCTGCATACCAGAAACAGGGCATCAGTTCTTTATTATAGATGTTTGTGAGCCACCATGTGGTTGCTGGGAATTGAACTCAGAACCTCAGGAAGAGCAGATACTGCTATTAACCACTAAGCCATCTCGCCAGACACCTTAAAGACCTTCCTAAATATTCCCTTTGATTTCTTCATTCACTTGTTTTTACTTAATTGTTTAGTTACTGTGGCTAGAAAAGTTATCAGCTGCACTTCTTCTATTTTTGAGTTAGTGGACACTTAACTCTGAGGTCTCACATGTAGTACATCCGGGAGGGAGTTCTCGGTGGGGATGAGGTGTATTCTGCAGCAGTGGGATGAGACAAATATCTGGGTAGCACTTAATTTCCCCCTATCCAGCGTCAATGGCGCGCTTCACCATCTCAATCACTTCCTGGCAAACCCTGAGCTCCTTATTCTTCCAAAGTGTCTTCCTATCAAAATTCAAACATCTGGATCAGTGGTTCTCAACCTTCCTAATGCTGTGACCCTTTAATACTATCCCTCATGTGGTGACCCTCAAGCATAAAAGTATTTTAATTGCTACTTCATAACTGCAATAGATAGTTATATAAATATCTGTGTTTTCCAATGGTCTTAGGTGACCCCCATAAAAGAGTCATTTGACCTGTGAGTTCAGAGCCTTTGCTCTAGATGAACCTAGCAAGCCATCTCCTTCATGATGACGCCCACTTGAATAGCATTTAAAAAAAAGATTTATTTAGGTATACATCATTTTGCTTACATGTATGCCTGCAGGCCACAAGGCACTGAATCTCACTATAGACGGTTATGAGACACCATGTGGTTGGTGGAACCTTTGGAAGGGCAGCTAGTGTTCTTAACCTCTGAATCATCTCTCTAATCCCTGCGAGGCACTGGATAGGCTTGGATAGTTCAGTAGTAGACTGCCTGACATATGCGAGTCCTAGGGTTCGATTTCCAGTACCCCCACAGTGGCTCACACTGCCTGCAACTCCAATTCCAGGGGACCTGTCACCTTCTTCTGGTCTCTGTGAGCACCAGGCACACACATGGTACATATACATACATGCAGGCAAACACTGATATGTAGGGTGTTACAGCTTGTAGTGCACGCAGCGTGGGGAAAGTGGGGAGGGGAAAAATGCATCTCGCCAGAGCTCACCTGCAGACTTGGGAAACTGCTGAGTTACCCCTCAGACCGCTGAGGGGCATCGGATCATGTGAGGTCACCAGGCCTGCTGGGGGGTGAAGGAGGTGGGGAAAGGAAACAGTCTCATGGAGGAGGCCAGGGCGATGACAGGTTCTCTAGCTCTCCGGCATTGCAGGGTGTCCCTGGAAAAAGCTGAGAATGGGACCGTGGGGGGAGCTCAGTCAGCCCTGGGGCTGAAGGAAAAGGGGGGCAGGGAAGGCCTGCTGGGCGGTTCTTGCACAGGTGAGTTCCTGCACGGGGTGAGACCTTGGTCTGGTCTGGTGACTAGAAACACTAGGAGACAATCTATGATTTTAAAGCTTTATTGTGAAGGAGTAGAATGAGACAGAGAGACAGAGAGACAGAGAGAGAGAGAAGGGGCCAAGCATTCCCTTTTATAGTGAGCCAGCCTACCTAGCTGTTGCCAGGTGACTGTGGGGGTGGAGTCCAACCAGAATGCTTGGGGCTTGGGGTGTGGCCCTATGTGTCTGATGGCCACAGAATTGTGGAGTTGAGAGCCTCTTGGTGTCAGGAGCCTAGTGTCTGGGAGCATGGGCAAACAGACCTTCTGTCCCTCATGGGTTAAATCCACTGGGTCACCGGGGTTTAAACCTAGCCTAACCAGAATACAGACTGCCTTTTGCAGTCCAACATTAATACATATCAAATAAATCTAAATAATAAAGTAGCTTTAAAAACAAATTGAAAGGGCTAAGCATGGTGACAAATGCTTCTTGTCCCAGGACTCAGGGGGCAGAGGCAGGCAGATCTCTGTGAGTTCAAGGCTAGCCAGAGAGCTATAAAGTAAGACCTTGTCTGAAAAACAAAACAAAACAAAACAAAAACCAACCCCCCCACCCCCACCCCCACCCTCCCGGAAAGTTTTGCAGTATGGGTTGGGACAGGCTATGGAGAAATAAGGTGAATTCCGAAGTCTGAGATGAGAATGTGGGTGCTTCAGGGCTCTGTTCCCTCCTGTCCTGACTCATGACTGTTCAACTGGCGAACAGGTCAACAGGCTGGTCAGGAGGCCACGGGTCACAGCACAGCTTTTTTTTTTTTTTTTTTTTTTTGAGACAGGGTTTCTTTGTGTAGCCCTGGCTGTCCTGGAACTCACTCTGTAGACTAGGCTGGCCTTGAACTCAGAAATCTGCCTGCCTCTGCCTCCCAAGTGCTGGGATTAAAGGCATGTGCCACCACTGCCCGGCAGCCACAGCTTTTAAAGACAACTTCAGAACCTGAGGTGGCGATTCAGGGAACTCGAATCCCCCTCATCATCCCCACGTTGAAGTCTTGTGATTTGATCAGAGGCACAAAGGAAAAGAATCCAAAAATGAGGGACCAATTCCCAAGCTCCCAGGATGCTGAGAATCACTAGGGGAAATGCCTTCTGAAGGGTCGCGGCATGAGATCTATGAGCAGTTCGTTGAGCTATCCAATCCCTTTGAGACTATTAAACAGATCTCTTTCAGCAGTTTGGAGACTGCCGGCAGTGGAGACTGCTACTATTGCAGATGCTCAAGTCAGCTGTTTTAATGAATTGACTTAATCTGTGGTTTAAAAAAAAATATCCCAGAGAGAGTATAGAAATGGTACAGCCACTGTGGAGGGCAATTAGACAATGTCTGTCAACATTTCTAGTGCATTTATTCTTTTTATTTGGATTGTTGTGGTGTTGAGCAGAGGCCATGCCATGGGCAAGCCTCTCTGTGGGTGAAAAGCTTCCATGTTTTTGCTCCATCCCCGAGATTTCCGAGAGAAGGCAACCCTGATCTGCCGGCCTCTGTAGTCTCTGTGGGGTTAATCTTTTTTCTCCTGTGGTTTCCTTCTCTCTCTCTCATGTCTCCAGCCATGTGATCTGCTTCCAGTTACACTATAGTCTAGGGGGACTGTGGTTGCTTAGCCTGTCATTGAGTAACAGCACACCCCCTTTATTGTTTTAAGGATCAAAACTACATTCCTTGACAAGTGATACAGTTGTAGGTGTTAATGCCTTTGCCCAGTCATCCTAATGACTTTCAAGTCACACCTTGTTGTCAAATTATTTGGACAATGCAGTTGTCACTAGCTAAGTCAAACTGTTGTCTGAGTCATTAGACATTAAACCCTTCTAATCCTTCACCATTAAAGTCATCATTCCTGGGTGACATGTACTCTTAATAAGTAGATAACTGTTTCTTAAAAGCACACTATATATCATTTTGGAACTTTTTAAAGATCCCACTGAACTAACAGCAGTGACATTAAAAGTTTCTTTTTGTTTGTTTTAGGTTTGTTTTGCGACAAGAGAATATCATGTAACCAGGCTGGGCAAAGAGGAGTTTGAATTCTGAATCCTCCTGCCTCCACTTCCCAAGCGCTGAGATTTCAAGTACTCCTGGTTTGGGTTTTTATTTTATTTTATTTTATTTTATTCCCCCCCCCCCCCCAGACATGGTTTCTCTGTGTAACTGTGGGTGTCCTGGAACTTACTCTGTAAACCAGGCAGGCCTCAGACTCAGAGATTTGCTGCCTCTGCCTCCTGAGTGCTGGCACGAAGACGTGCACCGCCACTGCTCAGCATCTTTTAAGTTTTCTGACTCTGGGCTGGAGAGATGGCTCAGCAGTTAAGAGCACTGACTGGTCTCCCAGAGGTTCTGAGTTCAAATCCCAGCAACCATATGGTGGCTCATAATCATCTGTAATGGGGTTTGATGCCCTCTTCTAGTGTGTCTGAAGACAGCTACAGCGTACTTATTTATAACAATAAATAAGCCTTTAAGAAACAAAGTTTTTCCTGTAATCCCAGCACTCTGGGAGGCAGAGGCAGGCAGATTTCTGAGTTCAAGGCCAGCCTGGTCTACAGAGTGAGTTCCAGGACAGCCAGGGGTATACAAATTACTTTATATCTCTTGCAGGTTGAACTTTAACATAAAATATTTCTCTTTATCTTCCAAAATGATTTTTTTTGCCTTGAAATTTTCTGATATTAAGAGTTACAATGTAGGCTGCAGAGATGGCTTAGTGGTTAAGAACACTGACTGCTCTTGCAAAGGACCCAGGTTCAAGTCCCAGCACCTATATATAGTGGCTCACAACCAACTGTAACTTCTATTCCAGAGGCTACAACACCTTCTGACCTCTGAGGGGATCAGGCACCTGGAGCACATACTTACATGCAGAAAAAGCATTCAGACATGAAATAAACAAATCGAAACAGATAGTTATAACAGCTTTCTTCAGTTTGTATGCTTTTCACCCATTCATTGCGGAACACTATGAAAGAGTGCAAAGACTACACAGCTTCTCTCAGATCAACCACTTGCCTTATTATTCTATCTGACTTATCTATATTATAGACATTACACTCCACTAACACCTATGTAGAACAAAGCCAAAGTTCAGCCCAATGCTCCAAAAGCAGAAGCAGGAAGGTCGCATGGGTACAGTTGGCACCACTAATTAATCAGGAAGCTCGCCAGTTTTCATCACCATAGTCAGTAGGTCTCACCACTGTGGGCCTGAGGCAAGGGAAAACATGAAGCAGAGCAGGAGACAGAGAGCATCAGGGGCAAAATACAACTTCGGAGACTATCCCCGTTGACCTATTAATACTCCCTTTAACCTGGCCCCACCCCATGCAGCTATGAACGGACCAATGAGCAGATCCATCGATGAGGCTAGCATGCTCATGATCCAATCACCTCTCAGTAGCATCACCGCTGAGGATCAAGCCTCTAACACAAGAGCCTTTTCCCTTGTTGTTCTGGACGTTTTTAGTGTTCAGCCGTTTTGTCTGGATTGCACAGCTGTCTTTGTGACTTATAGCTTCTCACAGGGTCTCATCGCTAGTGGGAAAGTCCATCTGAGCCTTGGGTGCTCCTGCGTATCCTTGATGATGGTGATAAACATCAAGGTTTACCCCTTACCCCCATGCCAAGCTAGTCATATGGGCAAATGAGGAGATTGGGTTACCCAGTGTGTGACTGCTGGTCGATGGCACGTCCCCAGGGAAGAAGCAGCTTGTTTGCTACACGCTGAAGGGATGATGGGGCTTTGCCTGTGAGTTCAGCCAACGTGCGCCCCTCTGCATATACAGCCTGCATACGGGTCTACCATGTCTCCCACAGGACTTAAAGACGGGGGGTTGGGGGTGGGGGGAGGGAGGGAGGGGGGAAGCCGGCCATGGGATGTCTTTCCACCAGGAACGAGGGCTCCCCTAGGGGCCACTTACGGTTCTCCGGAATAGCTGATAATTACATTACCCTTTGGATTGTGTCTCCCTTGCTCCCTTTATCCTGGCTAAAGATCGATGCTCTGCTGAGCGTGGTGGTGGGTACATGCCTGTGATCCTAGCACTCTGGAGGATGAAGAAGGGGAAGGAAACACCGTGAGTCTGATGCCAGCTCTGGCTGCATAGTCACAGCCTGTCTCAAAAATCAGCAAGCAAGCAAAGAAATAAAAAAGGCAAGCAGTCCCACCGGAAGCTTTGCCTGTGTTCTGTACAGCAGTAACTACTGTTCACACCACGCTCCAGTCCCGAGGGAGTAGTGAGAGATCTGCCCTTTCCTTTAGCAATCAGCAGGTCAGTCCGCATTCCTGCAAGGTGTGACAGATAAGAGCCTGGCTTTTGAGACCGGGAAACACGTCTGTAATCCCAGCCTCCATCTCCATCCGCCATCCCCACCCCCTACCCTACCCCCACCGTTCACCCCCCTCTCCCCACATCCCCACACCCTACAGCCATACACACCCACCCCACCGGACACTGAGGCAGGGGGATTACAAGTTCGAAGCTAGTAAAACCCTGCCTTAAAAAAACAACACCGGACAAAAAGCAAGCAAGACAGAAAGAACACCAGGAGCTTTCTCTCCGCATTCCTCCTGGTGAAGGGAAGGAACACAGACAGCTCCTGTTACATTAGATTGACAGGAGAGTGGGCGCTGAAGTAGAAGGCTGAAGTAGGAACCTAAGTGATCACAGCGTCATCCTACGCCAGTGTGACCTTTTAAAATAGTTTCTAGCTTTAATTTTGGTAGGCCATGTGCACTGAAAAATCCATCAATTTCTTCTAGGATTCTAGCTTTTTGGGAATACAAATTTTCAAGGTTTTCTCTACATTTGGATGCTCTGGATTTCATTAGAGTCTGTGGTAACAGTACCCCTTCATCTCTAACTCTAATGTTAGCTTGTGTCCTCTCCTGCTATCTTTTTGTGAGATTGGCTAAGGGTTTGTCAATCTTATGAAAATTTTCAAAGATCTAACTCTTTGGGTTTGTGTATTGTTCTTTTATAACAATCTAGAAAATTTCTTCCTAATATTTATGATTCCTTGCTGTCTCCTGGGTTTAGGATGGGTCCCTTCTTGTTTTTCAAGTCACGGAGGTACATTATTAGGCTGTTTATTGAGACCTCTGAAGGTTTTTCGGTTTGCTTTTGTTTTCATTTGGTTTCAGATTGTTTTGTTTTTTAAGTGAGGGGGGAGGGGTCTCTTTATATAACTCTGACTGTCTACAACCTAAATGTAGACCAGGTTGGTCTTGAACTCACAGAGATGTGCCTACCTCTGCCTCTCAAGTGCTGGTTTAAAGGTGTGCACCACCACAAACACCTTTTAAAGTTTTTGAAATATAATCACTTATCTATGAACTATGCTCTGTGAATGCAAATGTCCAGTAACTATTCTAAAAAAAAAAGAGAGTAACATTCTTAGTCATTAGAAATATGCAAAGTAAAACTGCTTTGGAAGACTACCTCACTCCAGTCAAGATGGCTATTACCAAAAAATCTGACAACTGTTGTAAAGGATTGTGGGAAGAGAAGTCCTTAGTCACTGCTGGTGGGAGCATCCATTAATAACACAGAAGTCAGTTTAGAAGCTCTTCCAAAAACTAGAACTAGCATGGGACCCAGCTATACCTGTTGATAGAAATCCATCAACAGAAGAATGATAACGAAAGTGTGATGTATATACACAATGGGATATTATTCAGAAAAATGAAGTCTGTGGGAAAATAGATGGACCCAACAGTGCAAATAGTAAGGAAGGTAACTCATACTCAGAAAGGAAACAAAACCCACTACATGTTCTGCTTCATATGGGGATCCCAGCCTATAATGTGCACACATCTGTAAGCAGGTGTAAGTGTGGCTACAGTCTAAAGCTTAGAAAGGAGGCAGCAGGGGAGAGGGGCTGAAGAGATGGCTCAGCAGTTAAGAGCACTGACTGCTCTTCCAGAGGTCCTGAGTTCAATTCCCAGCAACCACATGGTGACTTATAACCTAGAGTGTACTCATATCTATAGAATAAATAGATAATTCTTTTTTTAAAAAAAGCCATCTATGGCCTATAGGAAAGGGTAGAATAGAAGGTGGGACATCCAGGAGGCAGAAAGAATTCTGAGATAGAACCAGATGTGAGATTTAGCTGGAAAGATATGATGAGATGGATACATGGTCCTTACACACAGGTAACCAGCCACATGGCAGAATGTAGGTTTAAAAAAAAAAAGGTTGTTTCAGTTATGATCTTGTCAGTGAAGAGTCTAACTATACGGCCAAGGTATTTGTAAATATATTTTGAGTCTGAATCTTATTCCTGGGAACATGGGACTGGGAGGAAAAACTGGAACACAACTTCAACAGTTCCCCTACTACTACCACATGTGTATTGTATACACACACACACACAAACACACACACACACACATGCACACACACACAAAGGGCATTGGATCCCATTCCAGATGGTTGTGAGCCACCATATGGTTACTGGGAATTGAACTCAGGACCTCTGAAGGAGCAGCCAGTGCTCTTAACCACTGAGCCATCTCTCCAGCCCTATCGTGGTCTTTTATACACAAGTTGACCTTGCTACATAGTTGAGAATGACCTTAAACTCCCAATTCTCCGGCCTTCATTTCCAAAGAACCGAGGTTGCAGGTGTGCCCACCATCCTCCGCGTTCTCCTTGCCGTGCCCACATCTTCTTTCATTAAGGTATCTAAGAATGTCTAGCTTTTATGTGGAAGTCATCAGCCGAAGATGAACTGGCCCAAGGAATGGATTTTATGTAACTATTTTGTTGTTGTTATCAGGGTCGAAGCATGAGCCTTGTTGGGTCATTATGCTCATTTGTTTCTTTAGGATGGGTGAGCAGACCCTGGGAATATGATAGACTGGATTTTCTTAGCATTTTGTAGACACCAGCCATGGAGGCAAGTGAGGTGCCCTCTGGCCCCTCAGTGGTCATCAAAATAGTCAGTGCAAAGTCTCTGTTCCCTAATCCTGCGGTAGGACTGATTAGATTGATTAGATCAGAAAATGCTGCTCCCCCTCCACCCACTGCACCTCAAGGAACAAGGACTAAGTGCTCTTTGGCCGACACAGCAAATAGACTGGTAGAGACAGGCGAGGAAGAAGGTGTGCTCATGCAGGTAGAAAGGAAATCAGGAGAGGTGGTGTTTTAAAGTGTCCTAGACAGATGAGACCAGACAGCCACTCTCAGACCATGAAGTCACATGTTCACAGGATCAGGAATGTCACACCTGGGGTGACAGGAGCAGTGAGTAGGAGGTAGGTGGTCAGGTGGAACAGTGGAGAAGGTTGGCACTGGGACAGTGACAGATGTCAGGTCAATGGGTTGCTGGTCACCTGATCCCACAGTGCCTGCCAGGCCCCCAGGATGTGGTCCTCAGACAAATAAAATTATGACCCAACCAATTTGGAAAGTGCTGAGCCAAAGAAAAATGTCTGTGAGCATGATATGGAGGTAGGTGGTTCTCTGTTACTTCCAGACAGCCAAGGCTACATAATGAGATTCTGTCTCAAAACAAACAAATCCACCAATTATGTATAGTTAATATATACTAATAAGAAACACTTAACAAAACACATCAATAACAAAATAGAAAAAAGTAAAGAGCGCTGGTGAGATGGCTCAGGGGTTAAGAGCACGGAATGCTCTTCTGAAGGTTCTGAGTTCAAATCCCAGCAACCACATGGTGGCTCACAACCATCTGTTATGGGATCTGATGCCCTCTTCTGGTGTGTCTGAAGACAGCTACAGTGTACTTACATATAATAAATAAAGGTCCTATTTATTGAAAAAAAAAAAAGAAAAGAAAGAAAAAAGAAAAAGAAAGAGCATTCCTACCCAAACTAAACATGTTTCTTTGCCTGCGGGGCTTAGAACTAGGTGCTAGGTACATTTGAACTCTCCCAAGGGGTGTTTGCACAAAACAGTGTTCACCAAATTCATCTCATAGGAAAACTCAGAACAAAACAAAATTTCAACATGTGAACTTCTAAGAAGTGAAATTCACTGCACACTGTGTGTGTGTGTGTGTGTGTGTGTGTTTGTGTGTGTGTGCATGTGCGCAGGCATGTGGAGGTCAGAGACCAACCTCTGGTGCTCCTCCTCATCTACCACCTCATTTGAGGCAGGAAGTTTTCTATTGTTCACCACTGCGCATACCAGGCTAGCTGGCCATCAAGTAACTGGAGATTCTAGTGTCTCTGACCCCATGTTGCTATGGGAACACAGTGATTCCAGATAGATGCAATCACATTCACTTTTACATGGGTTCTGGGAATCCAAACTCAGTTCCTCGTGCTTAGCTTATCCAGAAACTACTTTACCCACTGAGCCTCTCGTTAGCCCAACGGGCTAACATTCACCTAGACATTCATCCGGGAGAGAATCAGGATGTGTGGGTCATGAGGGACTCTGGATGAGGAGATCAGACAGAAGTTGTAGTTACCCTAGGTAGGAGAGGATCTTTATGAGCCTCCCGAGGTTTCATCGGGAGGCTGGGATATTTGTGAGCTCTCTGGTTTCTGGCTTAAGTCATGTTGCATCTGTCTCCGACTAAACTCAGTATCTAGCTCGGTGCTATGACTGTACTTGGCGTTGGAAGTGATCAGGTGATGGTCTGAAGTCTCATCAGGAAGGGCTTGTCACCACGGCACAAGTCCAGTGGAGAACGGTACTGTTGAGTCCAGGGTGAGAGGGGAGGAAGGTGAGGCGGTCATCAGTGTTCTCCTGATGGTCCAGGGCGGGGTGTTACAGAGGAAGGTGGCTCTGCTGGCTTTCCTTGTGCGGCTGTAACAGGAGAGATGCTCTGCCCTTTACTGTGTCAGACTCACATACATTTGATAATAATGCCCACCGCTGGCAAGGTGAAGGAAACCCTCATCCTGTTTGAGCAAGAGACAAAAATGTGTCAGAAATAGGTGCATATTTATCTTGACCAAATATCTACCTTTGAAATATATTTTGGAAATATTAAAATACCTGTGGATAGGCACAGGGCATTTTATGAGCTTGTTTGTAACATATGTAATATAAAAACACAACTGTATTATTTAAAATAATGGACTTCATTAAATAAATGATGGCAGTTATAAGGGTAAACCATGAAGCCAGTGTAACTTTAATTTTTTTCAAAACCTACTTTTAATGATGGTTCTTAAATGCTATAACCTCCCTTCTAGCCATCACCTACCAGAGGTAATGGGAAAGAAAGGGTATGGGGGAAGTGGACCTGTTAGAAATAGTTCTTTGGAGCAGTTCCTATCTGCATTGTCAGGAAATCAGCAGTTGAGTTCAGAGGTCAGCAGCAGCAACTCAGTCCAATCGCAAACAGTTCACAGATATACCAGAAGTCCAGTTCGGTAGTGTCTGGATAGCAGCAGCGGTGTCACGACTTAGCAGGAACAGCCAGGCCTCAGTTGACTCGGCTCACGTCAGCCGGAGGAACCAGGATCAACAGGAACGCCAGGAAAAGCTCTCAGCTGTGCCTCTTTCAACCAAGATCAATGAAGATGAGAGACCAGGAAGTGTTGAGCTATGCAAGCAAGCAAAGCTAGGCCCAGCCTCTGTCACTGTCTATCAAGTCCTCCCTCCAAACATCACGTGTCCTCCACGTGTCTTGCCTCAGCACAGGAGTCTTAGCAAAATTCCACCTGAGTCTGTCTCAGGTGACATCACTCTGCCAATCGGCCAGAGTTGGAAGTAGCAAAAAGGTATAGCACACCACCACAAGATTTTTGGCGCTTTTCTCTCTATGGAGTCCTGACAAATGGAGCTTACGCAGTGTTAGGTGGACCAATACATTTGTGTTGTTAGAAAAGAATCCTTTATCACGTGTCCTTTCACGTGCTGGCTTTAGCAGAACATCCTCTCACCTGTGTCCACTTCAGGAAAAACACTCCCTCACACGTTTGACCCAGCAAAAAACCACCCAACACTTTCCAGAGAACCCTTAAGGTTCCACTTCAAGCCAGTTTTAAATATTTGAGAAGTATAATGGCAAAATGTTGGAATATATCATTGAGTACAGTGAATGCAATCATGGTTTGTGTGGTAACCAATCTACAAGGCTGAGACTTTAGTTCAGTGTTTGAACGTTTATTTAGCATGTACAAGGCTCTGGTTGCAATCCTCAGCCCTGCAACACACACACACACACACACACACACACAAGAGAGAGAGAGAGAGAGAGAGAGAGAGAGAGAGAGAGAGAGAGAGAGAGAGAGAGAGAGCGCACTCTGTCTGCCTCCATCATCAGCACCTAAGTCCATCCTCATTTGAACCCATCTTTGCCTTCAGTATCTTGTCTCACCTAGTCACTTTCAACGGTTACTTGACATATCCATTGTCTTTATGGGACTTTGAAACAGTATGGAAATTGACATGTGGGTTCCGTTAGAAGACTAGTGTGTGCTTGATGCACAACTGAAAGACTGCATTAAGGATTTAATATTTAAAACTTTGAGGGGCTCGAGAGATGGTTCAGTGGCTAAGACTGACTGTTTTTCCAGAGGTCCTGAGTTCAATTCCCAGTGACCACATGGTAGTTCGCAACCATCTATAATGGGATCCAGTGCTCTCTTCTGGTGTGTCTGAAGACAGCAATCAAATCAATCAATCAATCAATCTTTTAAAAAATACTTTTAAAGGTTCATATCAAGATGATTCTGGCGGCGTGCTTTATTTGGAATATTATTTTGAATCCATGCTAAAAAGTCCATAATTGGACAAAACCCTTATGTAGCACACTGCCTGTTAAGCCCTTTAAAGTATATCTCTTTTGGTAGCCTCTCCAGCAGCCAGCCACCCTGTGCCTGAAGCTCTCAAGTTCCATTGTTGTGCGGCATGAGGTAAGATGTTTAAGTTCAGTGTGCCTGGGTTTCCCTTCTCCGGGATACTCCAGAGTCAGTCTGGAGTTGGATCAGCCAGCAGTGTGGTCTGTCTGGGCCCGGCCAAGAACTTTCGAGGAGAGCCAATAACTTGGCGCACAGAACCAGCGCTCATCGGTGAAGGAGGCGTCTTCAGGCTGCGCTCCCGGGACAGTGGGGAACGCGCCTACGGCCGAGTCCGGGCCCTGGCAGCTTCATGGCGACCGAATGTACTCCACCCTCGAGGCACGGTTGGCATCCGCCCCACCTCGACCGCCCGACCTATGGGCGCTTCCGGAGACGCGTGGCTGCGGGTCCTACCCCAGCTCCGGGACTTGGGAGCTCGCCCAACGCAGAACGATCCACCCCAAGGTGCAGGTGCCTGCTTCAGACACACCGACGGATCTGCGCGGAGCCCGGGCTGTGCCCAGGCAGTTGGATGGGGACCCAGGACACCCAGGATGGTTTCTCCTCCACCCCCGATACCCGCCTCCGGGTCTCACTCATCCCCACCCCTACCCCGGCTCCCGTAGTAGTAGCAGTATAGACACCCTGAGGACCGGTGTCCGCGCTCGGGCCCGCCCCCGAGTCCCCATTGGTTGAGTTCAGTCAGAGGAGGAGTCAAGGGAGCGCTCTGGGTTCTAGTCCCTGAAGGCCGGTCCTGGGACACTCGCGAGTCGGCATCCCGCGGACCCACGTTGCTCTGCGGGACCTACAGGCGGGGTGGCAGCCTGTCGAGCGCGTGGTGCCCAGTAGAGCTGCCCGCGACAGGTGCGAACTCGGGATCCTGTGCGCTGTCCCTTCCTTGACGTCGAGGAGTCGCTGGATGCGAGTTCGCTGAACGTCCGAGATGGCTGCGCGTCCCGGGCTCCTCTGGCTGCTGGGCCTGGCTCTGTCCGTGCTGGGCGGCGGCCACCTCTCGCGTGCCCCGCACGTCTTTCCCCAGCGTCGACTGGGAGTACGCGAGCCCCGCGACGTGCAGCGCGAGATCCGGGAGGTGCTGGGGCTGCCGGGGCGGCCCCGATCCCGAGCACCTCTCGGGGCTGCCCAGCAGCCAGCGTCTGCGCCCCTCTTTATGTTGGACCTGTACCGTGCCATGACGGATGACAGCGGCGGCGGCGGGCCCCCGCAGCCTCACCTGGACCGTGCTGACCTGATTATGAGCTTTGTCAACATAGGTGAGTTGGGGAGGGACCCAGGGTGTCTGCAGTCTCCACGTGGAGAGCGCATGGCTGCCGGTCTTGGAGGGACTCTCCTAGCCACCTGACTAGGGATGCTGTCCTCTAGGTGCGTGAGGCACCTGGATCACCTGGGAAGCAAGGACTATAGGGGTGAGGTCTGGAAGGTCTGAGTGCTAGCGCGGGCTTCCCAGGCCTTATCTCATCATGACACCTAGGAGTAGTAATCTGGTGATGCCCAGGTCCCCTAGGTGGCACTGGAAGACAGTCCCGGGGAGGCTGATGAGTAAACACACCGTGATGATGCTGTCACTGTGATAAACGCAGCCTTGAAGAGAGGGACAAAGTTCAGTGCGGAAACCTGTGGTCATATCAAAGTGACCAGAGCTGACCCTCATGTCCGGACAGCAGGTTCTTTCTGTGCAGTAGGAAGTGGGTGGGTGGGGTGCGGTGTCAGGAGGTGGAGTGGACAGACTCAGACATGACTGTAGTCTTGTGGGCCTGGGCCCCAGCGGCTGGACCTTGGCCTGGCATGGAGTCAGGCCAGTGAGTGACCCAAGGGGCAGCTGTGAATCCATTCTCCCAAAGAGTGGCTCCTCCTTTCTCCAGGTATATCTAGACATCAGGCAGCCTGGGAATGGGGTTGGGTACCAGGACTTGACCTGAGAGAAGGGAAAGGCCTTGGCGTGGCCACTGGCCCCTTGTTCCCACTGCTCGTCCTCCCAGCAGCATAAGGAACAGCCAGTCTCTTATTTCCTGGGCAAGGTGAGGAAGGCAGTGGCACCCTGGAAACTACCTGAGAAGTCCCAGGCTGTGTGGGTCTGCAGCCAGCATTCAGTTTTGTGACATTCTTTCCAGGGGAAGGAGAACCTTTCAGAATGTAAACAGAGTGTAGAGGGTAGTGGGAGGCCACCTGAAGGTAGGAAAAGGACAACCAAACCTGATCTACGACTGCTGGTGGCTAGATGGAGTGGGTGTGGGGATGGGGGAGGGGCAGGGAGGGGTGGGGAGGGGTGGGGGTGGGGGACACAGTGAAGGACAAGGTGGTTCTTAGGCAGTGCTGAGAGCCCGTACCTAGGAGGGGCTGCAGCCACTGGGATCTAGAGACAGCATTCCTGCTCAGAGACCAGGCTTGCGTCCTTAGGACACACTACATGTGGAACCTGAAACTGGCTCTCCATCCTTAGGACAGGCTGACCTACAGTGCAGGAATAGAAAAGCTGAACATAGCATTGCCCAAGAATGTCCCCAGGGGAACCTCTGATCAAAATGAGTCACCACCCAGCCCAGGCCTTACTCCCCTCCCCCAGCTTTCTCTCTGGATCAAGACAGGAGCAGCCCTGGTGGGAACTGCTGCTGCTGCGAACAGAGCAGGGCCCAATACCAACATGCGCCTTTGGAGATGCCATTTGCTCTCTCCAGGCTCGACACTACTCCCTTCTGGGACTCCTAGTAGATCACTAGAGATGGCGAATGGGCAAGCAGAAAGCCTGTGGAGAGCGAGCCTGGTCCCAGCCCTGAC
Organism: Apodemus sylvaticus; assembly: GCF_947179515.1. Lineage (NCBI taxonomy): Eukaryota > Metazoa > Chordata > Mammalia > Rodentia > Muridae > Apodemus > Apodemus sylvaticus. Next base: position 136,834,284 of record NC_067474.1, read on the forward strand.
GAGCTTTACCCGTGCTACCAGGAGCTTAGCCTTGTGCATGTGACAACATAGGTCTCAAGTGAGCTGGCCATGCTCATGCTGTAATCCCAGCACTCAGGAGGCTGACAAGAGGATTGCTACGGTTTCAAGGACAATCTGGGCTTCAGAGTGAGACCCTGTGTCAAAACCCACATACAAACACAGAGAGAGGGCATAAGGTAGATGTTCCGTCTGTCTGTCTGTCTTATAGATTCTAAATAGCCAACCGAAAGCTGTGTGCCCTGTGTTTAGGATTTTCTTCCAGTCCAGAAGATCTTTGACCTTTCACATTCTTCAGTTTGGTGTTGGCTTCTAGCAACAGCATGTGAATTGTTTGGGAATCCCTGCTTTATGGACTCAGATTAAATGGCTAGCCCAGGCACACATAGCAGGTCTACAGCCACATCCATAGTTATGAATTCCAAACTGTGGCTTGTGGGTTTTTTTGTGTTTTGGGTTTTTTTTTTGTTTTTTTGTTTTTTGTTTTTTGTTTTTTGTTTTGCTTTTACCAAGTCATACTTCCATTTTACCTGAGTGTCCAGTAGGATCTGTGGAATTAAAATGCAGGTCTATATTCAGTGAAATCTCAGTGTCTTCCTTATTTTGACACATTGGCCACACTAGTAAACTCCCAACTACAGTGATTGTTTCCCTGGTTATTATCGGGTCCTGAGTGTCAGACACGTGCCCAGATGCTGTGCTCTTGGCAAGCCAGGCTGATCCTGGAGGCCAGAGCCCTGGAACCAGCATGCCACTGACAGCAGCAGCGACCCTGTGGAGCAGGTGTGACAGCAGATTCCTGACCCCAGTGTCCCTGTGCTCAGGGAATGGCGAGCCCAGAGCTAAGCTGGCGCTCTCAGCACCAGACCCTGACTCTCGTCCCCTCCCGGACCTACCCTTAGTCCCTGCTTGTCCCTGCCCACGTGTCCTCCTCTCTGTGTGCAGCTTCTTCCAGGCATCTGAGTGATAGTATCAGGAAAACGAGATGCCTCCCAGCCCTGATCATTGGGTCTGTTTCAGAGGAACCTGCTGGCTCACTGCCCTGTCCCTGGCTGGGTGGCCTCAGGCCCTCCTCTCCTTCCCAAGGCAGAAGGAGGCAGGAAGGACCAGCTCTGCCCATGCCGGTGGACAGGAAGGTGGCTCTGTTCTGGATGGGGAAACCGAGGCACAAACAGCACTAACAGGCAGAGTCCAGGCAGGACCATAATGGAGCCATCAGCATATGCACTGACCCCTTTCCCAGCCCAGGAGCTTTTATTCCCGAGGCCTCCGATGGCCAAGGGCTGGGGCAGCAATGAAGTGTGGTGGCCGGGTATGAAAGAGTAAGTCTGTGAGCAGTAGAGACCCGGCCATGGCCTCCCTCTGCTGCCAGCTCTGCGGCCAGAAACCTTCTCATCACTGACCTCAGGCTCACTTCCTTTGGCTCTTACCCAGGGAATTCCTTCATTTCTTCACTCATTCATTCACTCATTCATTCATTTCTTCCACAAGTAGTCATGCAGTGCCTACTATGTGCTAGGAGGCCCTGCTTCTGGTTCCAGTTGTGAGGGCAGTCACGCTGCCTGTGTTCTTTGAGAGAGACAGAGAATGCATATATGTGCCAGGCCTCTTAGCACATACTAGGCACTGCATGACTACTTGTGGAATGGATGAATGAATGAATGAGTGAGTGAAGAAATGAAGGAATTCCCTGCATAGATGATTGTTAGGGATGATAGGCCCCCACCCCCACCCCATTTGGAGACAAGAGAACCTGAGAAGGGTTGGGCCAAGGGACTTCTGACCTGGGACTCACACAGAAACAATTCCCATCCTTATGCTGTGCCTACTCTTACTGTGTGGTCTGTCCTTTCCTGGTCCCCCTCTCTGAACCTGTTTCCCCTTCTGTGACATGGAGATGCTCATCTTAGGAGCTGCCAGGGCTGAGTGAGATGACAGCTGTGCTGGCCACATGCCCAGACCTCCGCATCTGTTCCTGCATTTGCATCCACAGGACAGTGAGGCTCAGAGAGGGTTGTGCTAGTCCCAAGGCCACACAGCAGTTCATATGCATCCAATGCTTATGCCTTCCTGGTAGCTGCTTTATCTTCAGCCTGGGGCCTGTCCTGTCCCTAGATGCATTGAGAGCTACTGTATTAGACTAAATGTGGATGCACGCTGTAAGCTGAGAATCCTGTTCCTAAACTGGGTTCATATAGTCGGTATATAAAATTCAAACCATCCAAAATCAGGGGCTCCTATGGGAAACCTGATTTTAGTAGCCAGTCCTCCGAGACTTTTTGATTTTTATTGGCAAAATTTCACTTGGCCTGTTTTATTTCAAAATGCATTACCTTTTATTACCCATGTGCTGGGTTCCAAGCAGCCACCTTGCCTGCTCGGCTTTTTCCGTGGGTTCTGAGGTCTGAATTTCCAACCTCCTGCTTCCACAGGAGGCTTTTTGCCAGTCAGTATCTCCCCAGTCTTTGTTTCTGGTCTTGTTTTCGGACTTGAATTTGATTGAATGAGTAGCCCACAATTTATTCATATTCATTTATTATTAATGGCTACCTGGTTATTTCCAGTTTGGGGTTACTTGAATGAAGTTGCTTTGACCTGGGCCTAATGATGTTGCCTTTTAGACCTACTCACTTGGAAGCTGAGGCAGAGGCATCTCTAGTTTGAGGCTTGCCTGGGAATTTACTGAGATCCTGAATGCAAATTCTAATAACAAAAAAAAAGAAAGAAAGAAAGAAAGAAAGAAAAGAAAAGAAAAGAAAAGAAAAGAAAGAAGAAAAAAGGCAGATCAAACCATGTCTCATCTCTCCTGGGACCTTGCCTTTCCTGGGCGAGTACTTCTACCACTGAACTGCACCCAAGACCACATCCATTTTTTAAAAAGTCTTTATAGATCACCACCTTCCCCAGCCTTCCTCAGTTTGAACGATGCTACATGTCTTAGGAGGTTTGGCCTTTTCTGCCTGTCAGATCTGGGGTCACAGCCAGCCCACATTGTTCCCGGTTCTAGAGAAACTGAACAATATGGAGACAGGCCAGAGTAGATTCTCCACAGCCCTTGTACCACCGCCTATAGCACATCTGTGTGCAGGTGCTCAGGGCAGACTGGCTGAGGGGAAGGAGTCAGGGAGCACGGAGAGCTGCATCCCGTGAGGTGCATGTGGGCTGTCCCTCACCATCCCTGTGGTGGCAGCAGTGAGCACATCTCTGAGTACCTCCTGACAGCCCCAGTTCCATCAGACCCAGGGGGGGGGGGGAGGGGGCGGGGTAAGGTGGCTTCCTTGTGGACAGAACATGGTGAGAGTCACCTCCGCCCAATTACACTACTATTGCACTCCAGGTCCACGCACTTCCATGGCTGAGTCTGAAAGTCCATGTTAACGGACCTTGAGTGTGCGTGAGACCTTGGCAAAGAACCTTTTCTGGGCCTCAGTCTTCTCTCTCTGAACCCCAACCCTGAAGACTTCAGTTCTTACCCAAACTGTGCTCGCCCTTTCCTACTGCTGGGGATTCCTCTAGGGATGAGTCATGGGGTAGAGACTAACACTAAGGCCACCACCTCACTGAAGCCACCTCCTCTCCCCTCAGGCAAGAGGGGATGTGACCACATTCTTGAGTTTCTTCTGGAGGAATTGGTCCTTGGTCACACTCCCTGGGAATTGTTTTGTACCTCGGCAGGCTTGATGTGGCCGCCTGTGCGGGTGTTCCCTTTTAATTTGGGGTCTGGAGCCAGCTGAGGACTGGACTGGTAATTATGTGTGCAGAGCAGTTTTTGGAAACAGCCTATGAAGGAAATCAATGGGAGGGAAACTCAGCTGAAAATACCTCAGGAGTGAGGCTGGGCCTCACCACTGCGCTGAGGCTCCTGGTGGGAGAAATTCCTTCAGGTGCAGAATGCACAGGTCACCAACCCCAGGGCCCCACAGCAGCACAAGGCAGTTAAAGCCCGGCCCCTCTTCCTCAGGGCCTGGGGAACCTGTCCCCACCCTCGAGGGCCCCATCAGGGAAGGAAGCAAACCTCAGAGCAAGCGCAGACATCAGTGTCTGGAGGGGACTCACTGTGATGTGGTCGCACAGACCAGCAGCAGCACCCCAGCCCTGGGAGCTGTGAGTGATGGACACGGAGCCAAAGTCCCGGGAAGAGCAGAGGCTGCCCTCTGTCCACGGAACACAGCAGCTTAATGGGTGGCGCGCAGCATCCACCGGACATGTTCAGCTACTGCCCTAAAGAGCTACCATCTAGAGGGGCACCTCAGTCAGGGACAGAACACACTGATGACACAAGGGAAGGGGACAGACCCACAGCCTGGTTCACATTCCACCACTCACAGAAGTCAAAGCAGGAAATCAAGCAGGGCAGGAACCTGGTGCCAGGAACTGAAGCAGAAACCACAGAGAAATGCAGCTCACTGGCTGGCTCACCGTGGCTTGTGTAGCCTCCTTAGACAGCTCAGGAGTACTTGTCACCATACACAGTGGGCTGGGTCCTCACGTGTCAATCATAAGACAGTACCACACAGGCTCGCCCAGTCTTATGGAGGCATTGTCTCAATTGTGGGTTCCTCTTCTCAGATAAGTCTAGCTTTTGTCAGAGTGACATGAACTAACCAGCACAGGTACCTGATGAAAACCAAGTATAGCTTCCTCTGTGGCCAGGACATTGCTTTTACCATGTCTTTTCATGGTTTTGCCAAGCATGTCTGGATTACTTGAACAGAATGGTCAGTTCACACGATTTTGCGAAATGCCTCTGCACAGCATTTCTGTCAGTGTTGCATGCCTTATCTGCTGACAGTTACCTGTCTGATCTTACTTGTGACTCTCTCAAAGGCTGACCCAAAAGCACCCTGTGGGAAGCATTCGACCCGTCTCCATCATTCTAGAACCCGTGGCTCCTTAATACTGCCAACAAAGAAATGACATTGCCTAGCTGGGGGAGGGGCAGGGAGGCAATGATGCTGCGACCAAACCCTACACCTCACGTTTACAAGATTTCTCTTTTTAAGTCATCACATTCTATTTTTTCTTTTTGAGACAGGGTTTCACAGTGTGGCCCCAGCCTGTGTACCCGTGTAGACCAGGCTGGCTCAGACTCATAGAGCTCTGTGTGTCTCGGCCTGGGTGCTGGCTTTAAAGGCATGGGTTCCTCTCTTGTCTTTTTAAACCTCCTTAGTGCTGGGCTTAACTGGCTTGCTCACTTTGGTCCCCTCCCCCACTCACCCCACCACCTGGGACCGTGAGCAGAGAACTACATCTGTTAGAGAAAGATTGTAGAACTTCAAAGACACCCGGAGGTGCTGTGGGACTCTATCCTTTCTGCCCTGGGCAGGGCCAGAGCCTCCCCCTGCCCCTACAGAGTCCTCACAGAAAGATAGAAAGCGGTCTCCAGGTTTGCTTGGGCAGTTTAACCTAGTGCTTTCTAGAACCAGCTTGTGATCAGCAAGCCTAGTAGTGAGAGAGAGAGAGAGAGAGAGAATTGTTAAATACTTGGAAACCCCTAATTAAAATCTGTTAGGTTTGGGGAAGGCACAGCTGCTTTAAGCCCTGCTTTCTGGAAACACAGATATCTCAGCATTTGAAAGCAAAAGGAGGATCTGGTATACACTTTTGATGTGTGATAGCCCCAGCCCACTGTGTATGGTGGCGAATAGTTCTTGGCTGTTGAAGTAGGCTAAACAAGCCACGGTGAGCCAGCCAGTAAGCAGCATTTCTCTATAGTTTCTATTTTAGCCCTCGGGAGGCAGAGGCAGGTGGATCTCTGTGAGTTTGAGGCCAGTCTGGTCTACACAGTGAATTCCCGGACAGCCAGGACTGTACAGAGAAACTTTTTCTCAACCCCAACTCCCTCCAACCCCTGACAAAACAAAAACACAAAACAAACAACAAAAAGCAAAAACAAAAAAAGACAGTGCAGGGATGCTCCCTAATTGCTCCACCTTGGGCATGCATGTCTGTGCAGTTGGATACAAGTAGGATTCGTTCTTCAGACTTGGCCTCTGCCTTGACAGCTGCATCCACCCTGGGCTCTCCTGGTTGGGCCATAGTCTCTGAGACTTTGTGGCTCCCTAGCTCTGCGCGCTCCAGCTCACCACAGGCTTGAACCACTTAGCTCACTGCTGTGGGTATGTGGGTAGGTAGCACACCCCTCACCCGTGCAGACTGGCTAGCCTGTGCTAACTGCTAAGACATTGTGCCATGTGGGGCAGACATCTCCAGGATGTGATGGCCTGTCAAAGGCTTGTCATCCCACTTTAATGTCTTTTTCTTTCTACCTCTGTTCCACTTTCCTTCTGTCCCTAAAGGAAATGTGGGTCCTTTGTCCTCTGGTTGCTGGCACCGTGCCCCTCCCTTCCCTAAGGCCCTTCTGCTGCTGACCTGGTGATGTGACCTGCACTGTACACAGCCTCTCCCAGAACACTGAAACTCAGGCACAGCCCTCCCAGGCCCGCTCAGCTGTCACACAAGCGCAGGCTCCGGGAGTCCTGTCCCACTGAAACTCAGCCAATTATGTCCCTGTCCACGGGGCTCTTCCCCGAGGATGGAGTTGTTTCTCTACCTTGGACCAATGTCCATCTTGCCACTGGCCTGGGAGCTCTGAGAGGAGGCTCTGCCACTCACCTGTGGGCCCAGGGGCATGCAGGGCACTCCCTCAGTTTCCCACTACCCCACCTTCTGGGAGCTGGTGGGCACCCAGGGCAGACACAAGCCTGTGTGGAGAGCAGGCACGGGCCCCACGCAGGCTGCTTGGGGTCCTACTCTGAACACAAGCCATCCTGGCTCCTGGCGATGACCCCACTCCCACTTTGTCCTCCAGTGGAGCGAGACCGTACCCTGGGCTCCCAGGAGCCTCACTGGAAGGAATTCCACTTTGACCTGACCCAGATCCCGGCCGGGGAGGCTGTCACGGCTGCCGAGTTCCGGATTTACAAAGAGCCCAGCATCCACCCGCTCAACACGACCCTCCACATCAGCATGTTTGAAGTGGTCCAGGAGCACTCCAACAGGTACCGTCCCTCTTCCCGGTGCCCACCCACTCTCATAGCCTCACGGTCTAGTCTCTGGCAGGGGTCCTGCACGAGGGTGCATTTCCAAGAAAGGAAAGGGAAGCCTCCTGGGAGAGGGGTCTCAGACATGAGAAAGGGGCTTGGCCTGGAACTCCTGCCCTGTCACTCTGGCTGTGGGGCCCTCACTAGGCCACAGCACTGAGCCACTGAGCCAGTGTCCCCATCAGCACATGGACTCTAAAGTGCTAAGGGTTGATGATCAGGGAAATGTGGTAGCAAAGGGGGCCAGCCCAGAGCCAAGCAGGGAAGAGGCTCTGAGAGTGGTGCCCAGGCAGGCACAAGATACAGGTGCCAGCCTCCCTCAGCCCTTGGTTAATTGTTCTTTCATGTCCACAGGGAGTCTGACTTGTTCTTTTTGGATCTTCAGACGCTCCGATCTGAGGATGAGGGCTGGCTGGTGCTGGACATCACAGCAGCCAGTGACCGATGGCTGCCGAACCATCACAGGGACCTGGGACTCCGCCTCTATGTGGAAACCGCAGATGGTGAGGCTCCAGGACTTAGCAGGGAGCTGCCCTGGGGGTCTTGGGAGGTGGTTCCAGCAGAGGCCCCCAGGCCAGTACACAGAGCCCTCTCACCTGAGGGGAGGGTGTTGGGAAGGGAGATGTTTAGCCTTTCTGAGGACAGGCAGACTGGTGAGGTCCTGGACATGGCGAGGCCCCAGCCAGGAATGCCTTCTGCTCCCTCATACACAGCAACTGACCTCCTGAGAGCCGGGATCCTCTCCAGGAAAACAGTCCTCTCTGGGCAGCAGGCCTCCACTCTGACAGGTTCTGTACTAGGAAGGAGGGGTGGGGGGTGGAGCTCTGCAGCCCAGGTTTTCAGAGCGCAGAGCCTGTAACTGCAGAGCTCTGAAGAGTTGTAACTCAGCACCGAAGTCTGTTTCCTGGGATACAGAGATTTATACTTCACTCACAGGGGTTTCCTGGGACGTTTCCTTTCTGTAGGGCAGGGAGGACAGGAAGGACAACAGGGCAGAAACCTGGTCTCTCTGGAGTCCAGCAAAAGCTGGAGGATAACTTGGAAGGAGAGGACAGACAGGTGGCAGGCAGGGGTCACTCTGAGTTCAGGAAAAGTGACAAGGTGAGTTAGAGGAGTTTAACAGCAGGGGGTAACAGATGGGGCTGTGGCTTAAAAGACCTTCAGCCCCTCCCTCCAGGAAGGGGATCCTAACCTGGCTCTGCCCCACCCCCACTCTTCCCCAGGGTGAGCTCTCTTGGGTACAGTGTAGCCCGACCCTCAGAGCCAGTTGTCAGCAGCATTAAAGGGGTTTGGAGTGTCTGTCCAAGGCTCTTGAGAGACAGGCAGGGATGGCCAAGGTTGTCCTCAGCTGACTGAGTCCCACGGCCTCCCTGGCAGTGTCCTCCTCCCTGCTCTGTGACGCAGCGCAGAGGCAGTGCGCCGCCGCTCTCACAAGGCGCACCTGGCCTTTCCCTCTCTGTCCGGGAGCTGGGAGCCCCGTGGCCGGTGGACGATGGCGGCGCTGAGGCTTCTGGCCTGGGCGCTCCCACGCGGGCTCTCTCTTCACCGCCCACGGCCCGCGCTGCCCCACAGCCTTGTCCGCCGCTATGCTTCGGACCGCAGCGGGAGTGTCCAATTCTACACCGACCCGGTGAAGGCGGTGGAGGGCGTCAAGGATGGGTCGACCGTCATGCTCGGGGGCTTCGGGCTCTGCGGCATCCCCGAGAACCTGATCGGGGCGCTGAAGACCAAGGGCGTGAAGAACCTAAAGATCGTCAGCAGCAACGTGGGCGTGGACGACTTCGGCCTGGGCATCTTGCTGGCCTCCAAGCAGGTCAAGCGCGTGGTGTGCTCCTACCTGGGGGAGAACGCACTCTGCGAGAAGCTCTACCTGGCGGGCGAGCTGGAACTGGAGATGACGCCGCAGGGAACCCTGGCCGAGCGCATCCGCGCGGCTGGCGCGGGCGTGCCCGCCTTCTACACACCCACGGGCTACGGCACGCTGGTGCAGGAAGGGGGCTCCCCGATCCGGTACTCGCCCGAAGGCCACCTGCTTACCCTAAGTGAGCCGCGGGAAGTGCGCGAGTTCGAGGGCCGCCACTACCTGCTGGAGCATGCTATCCACGCTGACTTCGCCCTGATCAAGGGCTGGAAGGCCGACCGTTCGGGCAACGTGATCTTCAGGGGCAGCGCGCGCAACTTCAACGTGCCCATGTGCAAGGCCGCGGACATCTCCGTGGTGGAGGTGGAGGAGATCGTGGACGTGGGTACTTTCGCCCCGGAGGACATCCACATCCCCAACATCTACGTGAACCGCGTGATCAAGGGGCCGAGGTTCGAGAAGCGCATCGAGCGCCTGACCACGCGTGACAGCAAGCCCGCGCCCGGCAGCAAAGTGGATGACCCCTCCAGGACACGCATCATCAAGCGCGCGGCTCTCGAGTTCGAGGACGGCATGTATGCCAATCTGGGCATCGGCATCCCGCTCTTGGCCAGCAACTACATCAGCCCCAAGATGACCGTCTACCTGCACAGTGAAAACGGGATCCTGGGCTTGGGCCCGTTCCCTTTGAAAAATCAGGTAGATGCCGACATCATCAACGCAGGCAAGCAGACAGTGACGGTGATTCCCGGGGGCTGTTTCTTCGCCAGCGATGACTCTTTTGCCATGATCCGCGGCGGACACCTCCAACTGACCATGCTCGGGGCCATGCAAGTTTCTCAGTACGGCGACCTGGCCAACTGGATGGTGCCAGGCAAGAAGGTGAAGGGCATGGGCGGGGCCATGGACTTGGTGTCTGGTAAGAAGACCAAAGTGGTGGTCACCATGGAACACTCCACCAAGACAAAGGAGCACAAGATCTTAGACAAATGCACCATGCCACTGACCGGCAAGGGCTGCGTGGATCTCATCATCACCGAGAAGGCGGTGTTTGACGTGGACCCGAGTAAGGGGCTGACGCTGGTGGAGATGTGGGAGGGCTCCTCCATAGATGACATCAAGGCCACCACAGGCTGTCCGTTTGCGGTGAGCCCCAACCTCAAGCCCATGCAGCAGATTAAGACCGATGCTTGAGCAGCCCTCCAGGGCTGATCTGCCACTTAGTAACAACTGGACATCTCGGCGGCACCTGACCACTGTGCCACACTGGCTCCTCGGGCTTCCTGCTGCTAGATGGTATCTACCAAGGGCCACGTGGTTTTAATTAAAAACCAAACACGAGCCTATGTGTCCTGTCCCTAACTAAAGCTTCTGAGCAAACCGTTTCACAACACTCGTCTCCCTCTCCCACTTTCGGTGACATTCACATACAAGGCTCCAGAGGGTTCTCTGGGAGGTCTCAACACCAGCGCTGCCCTCATAACTGAGCCAGGAAACATGGAGAAAGCCACGGGGCAGGAAGACATCCTACCCAGAGTGCACCGGGTGCTGCTTTACTGCTGCCAGGAAATGCAGAACTGTGGATCCCTGATCAGGAGGAGGAACGCGTCATCTTGTCCCTCTGCATTGTCTTCTTGGGTCCTCGTTTCCGTTCTTAACTTTTTTTTCCTGAATCCTGCCTGCACCAGCCTTCCTCTTGGGAGATGCTTGTGCGTCCCTAGAAGGCAGGCAGGTGCGGTTCCTGTGGGATCAGACTTTGGGAAGGTGCTTGGTGCTGGTACTCCCCCTGGGAGACCCACTGTGCACTAACAGTCCCAGTGTGTGTAGGGACAGGCTGGGCCTTAGCACAGGTGGAATCTACAATCTAATCAATGGCACGGGTGGATTCTTACCTAGTAAAGTGCAGTATCCAGTGTTGTCTAAACCATACTCACACTCTCTTCCGGAAGTCCCGCTGTCCTGACTTCCTGACCCCAGTGTGGCAGTTCTGGGATCTGTCATTCTGAATCTTCAGCTCACAACTAATGTGAGAAAATTGTGTGTGTGTGTGTGTGTGTGTGTGTGTACATGTGTTCACGCCCTGAGAAGCATTCACCTCCCCTTCATGCGTTTCTATCCAGAGCTGGGAAGCCTGGTGCCCACTGTTTGTTAGGGTCTGATCTAATGACGGGGACCGGGAGCAAAGCTGGTAGGACAGGTGCACTCCGGCCTGGGCAAGGCCGCTTCTCCAGGCCTCTCCGAAACAGCGCAGCCTCAGTCCCTCTAAGCTTCTGTTCCACCCTCACTCAGGCCTCTGCCGTGTGCTGGGCAGCGTAGGCGTCGCTGTCTGTGGCATGGTCAATGGGTCTTCATTTGTGAACCATAAACGGGAACCTTGGCTTCTCTGCACCATGGGCTCTCAGTCCAGCCCACCTTACCTTGAGAGCCTCCAAACGTCCCCAGTCCCCGCACAGCAACTCCCCACTCTGGCTTTGACGAGTCCAGCCAGGGGCTGCTCTGAAGCTGCTGTGTGCCCAGAAGAGCCTGGAAGACCAGTTACACAAAAGAAAAACAAATGCGGCCAAGCCTGGAGCACTGGTGGCCTCTGTGTCCCCAGAAGTCAGGGCTCGGGGACTTCACAGTAAGTAACAGGGACACAAGGCCTGCCCTGGGTCCAAGCCTGCCCCTTGTGTCATTTGTGGGTCTGATACTGTGGCTTTCAAGGCCTTCCTGCTCACAGCTGCTCGGTCCTCCCAGTGTGTGGCCCTGCGCCCTCCCCAGCTCTCCCTCTGTGCCTGAGACTCTGGCTCCTCACAGCCCCTGCTCCCCACCATCCTCACCCTGCCTCCCATCCTTCCTGCCTGACCCATCTGGGTCTCTTCCCAGGGCGGGACACACCTGCAGCTCTCCAAGCCCTGCCCCACAGCTCTGGGCCACATTCCTGGGATCGAGTCTCATAGCTGCCACATTTGTTGGTGGCAGGTGAAGTCACAGGTCAAAGGTTGAATTGATGAGTTTTTCTTTCAAGTGGCTGTGAACACCTGGTGTGGAGCCCAGCTTTGTGAAGGGTTCGCCTTTGAGTGGACTGTCTGTGACAGGCAGAGGCCTTGACCTCAGTGTGTAAGGAAGAGCCTGGCAGAGTGCAAGTCGTGTAAACAGACGAGTGCATGCACATATGAGTGTGTGGTGTTTTATGGTTTTGTGTTGGGGTTGTACCTGCAGCTTCATATTTACTAGGCAGGCGCTCTACTACTGAGCCTGGCCTCAGCCCTGTGGGTTCTTGTACACGCCTTCCAGGGCCTTGGGCACACTGAGAACTCTTCCTCTGAGCCACATCAGTGTCTGAGAGTTTATCTGTGCACACACATGCATGTGTGTGTGTGCACTGGTTCGTGTAACAAGTCAGGTGAACAACAGCCCTGTGTTAGTGATATATAACCGTGAGCATGGTCGGGCTTTGGTGTGGGATCTCACACAGCCAGGAGGGAAATGGTTTGAGTTGTATTCTGACACCAGAAGGGAACTTGGCTGCAGATGGGAGGTGAAACCCCCAAAGTGAGCTGCTGTGTGTGCCTGGGTGTTCTGGAGACTCATTCTGAGGTTGTTACACTGGTTGGCTGGGTTTTTAATGGTACTTTGTATTTATGATTTGAAGATTTCATACATATATACAATGTTTTTTGATCAAATCCATCCCCCAGCGCCTACTTCTTCCTCTCATGCTTCCCTGTCTGCTTCCCTTTCTTATTGGTTAGTCCACTCTGCTGCCCATCTGCAGGTAGATGTGCGGCCATCCTCTGGAGTGGAGACAACCTACTAGCAATCAGATCTGTGTGGTGTGTTTTTTGTTAAAAGCAGGATTTCAAGTAGGCTATGCTGGCCTCCAGCTCAGTGTGTAACAGAAGATGACTGAACTCTCTCCTGCCCCCCATCTTCCTGCCTTTACTTTCTGTGCATTTGTAGGCTGATCCACCACACCAGCATAATAGAGTGCTTCTGCATTTAGAAAGAACAGGGGACACAGGCAGGGACACTAGGAAAGCCAGAGCTAGTGATGGAGGCTGCTCTCCTGTGCTGTCTGTGGAGGCATCTGCTGTCCTTAGTGGATCTGGGGTGAAATCCCCCTATACAGGTTCCACTCTCCCTGTGGACAGGGCTCTGGTCTGTCTCCCTGAAGCCCCTCCTTTCCTTGAAGCCATCGGCTGTCCTAGTGAGCACACCCTTGGCACTGGAGTGAGCAGGATGTGAACTGAACCCTCAACTTTGTGACTGCTCTGACTTCTGTCCCTGTTCTGCCTGGGGCCTTGGTTGTGGGAACCAGAGAGGCAGCAAATGTCCTGCCCTTACATGAGCAAGCTTGCCATGCTGGGAGAATGAGCCCAAGGTTTGTCCTTGCAGAGGCTACCATTAGTTGGTGTGTCATGAACCAGAAAGTGTAGGCTGATAGGACCAGGTATTGGGTCATCAAACCAAGAAAAATCCCTAAACTTAAGTATTCCTGGTAGAGGACTCTGGTAATCTGAGTAGGCTATGACTTAGGGTACCATGAAAATATACTGAGTAAATTAATGAGTGAACTCCTTAATAGCTGTCAAATGTTTCCCAAGTCAGGTTAGCAGTAGCAGGGACTCCTGTGGCTACTGAGGTCCCTGTTCACCTCATACCTGTTGGCCAGCATGCTTGGGTTGGTCTCCAGATGAGGAAACAGGTTCATATATGCCATACCACCACCCACAAGTCAGTCTCTCTCTCCTGCCTCTGTCTCCCAGGGCACAGCATGGATCCTGGCCTGGCTGGTCTGCTTGGACGACAAGCACCTCACTCCAGACAGCCTTTCATGGTTGGTTTCTTCAGGGCTAGCCGGAGTTCTGTGAGGACCCCTCGAACAGCAAGGCCACTGAAGAAGCAACAGCTAAATCACATCAACCAGCTGTTGCACTCCAACACATACCTAGGAATCTCTGGTGAGAGCAAAGCTGGGATCTGAGGCCTCCTTTAGAGTGGAGTCCCTTCCAGTCCCTCGGGTAGGTTTGACGGCAGCTCCTTGCCCCCCAGAGTATGCCTGGCAGGGAACATGGGCTACATCTGACCATCTGCAGAGGAAAGCAGAAGCTGTGTGTGTCCTGGGTCCGCTTGGGGTGTTCTCTGGAGTATCTGGAGGCCTCCCAGGCAGCAAGGTGAGAGATCTTGCTGAACACAGCCATAGCCTGTGGTGATGGAGGCACAAAAGGACCATGGAGCTGGGTCACGGCATGAGCAGGGATCCAGAAGTGGAACTGGTGATCCCAGTGGTTTACGGTTCCTATTGTCCATTGTAAAAGTGCCTGTCACATCACCTCCAGGAGTACCCATGGCAACTCTGTAGGGCAGGACCTGAATAGACTGTGCTTCTTGTCCCTGCAGATGATGGCCACGGCTCCCACGGCAGAGAGGTTTGCCGCAGGCATGAGCTCTACGTCAGCTTCCGTGACCTCGGCTGGCTGGTAATTTCTGCTTTTCCTCTGCCCGCCACCTGCAGACCCTGGTGCCCCCGGGGTGGGGGTGGAGCTCCTGTGCCTTTAATGGGTATAAAAGCCATGAAAATGAAGGCAGCCTGCGCTCTGTCCAGTAAGCCATCAGCACTCCAATAGGGAAACTGAGGCTGGGTGGGCAGGACCTCTGGGCTCTTCCTGCTACAGCTGCTGCAGGAGGTATAGGGGCAGCTGTGGAGGAGATGGCAGAGGGGGTCAGGTGTGAAGGGCAGAGCTGGGGTCCAGCCTCACCTGCTGAGGCCGCTGAGGGTCACTGAGTGATGAGGGCACACAGCCTCAGGTCATCCTGAGGTGTTATGCCATTGACATGACTCCCTTTCCCACCCACAGGACTCTGTCATTGCCCCCCAGGGCTACTCTGCCTATTACTGTGCCGGAGAGTGCATCTACCCACTGAACTCCTGCATGAACTCCACCAACCACGCCACTATGCAGGCCCTGGTCAGTATCACAGTGCCTTTCCTGGGACCCGAGGGACCAGACAGGCATGAGGGTGCAAAGAAAGAACAATGGCAAAAGGGAACTTTCTCTGCAGACTCAGCCATGACGTTTGGTTTCTGCCCCTCAGTAAATGCTCACATGGGTGTGTCTGGACAGACATCTGAGCCCACAACAGATGGGCTGTGTACACACAACATGTGTCCTGTGTATCCTGATAGATCTGGCCCGATGCTCACATGTGCTCACCCATAACGCTTGGCTGGGCATCTCACGAACCCTCAGCTCTTTGGGGAACTGGCTCCTCCTTGACCTGTTTCCCCACTTCTTTCCTGGCTGCCTGCAGTCCCAGGTTTAGGACTGATAAGCTGCAGTCTGAGACACTCTGTGCTGGCAGAAGTTGTTAGCAAGAAGGCAGCTACAACAGCTTTTTGCCCATATGTTTGTGCTCGTAGAATCTGGTATTGAGACTTCCTTCTAGAACATTCTATCTGGAATCCTAGCACCCCACCACCCTTGGTCTGTGTTTACCTAATAGGCAATTTTGTTACATGATGCTCTAGAGCAGTAGTTCTCAACCTGTGGGTCATGACTTCTTTGGAGGTCTGGTCACATATCACAAATAGCAGGTATTTTACATTATGATGATTCATCACAGTAGCAAAGTTACAGTTATGAAGTAGCAACTAAGTAATATTACAGCTGGGGGAATCACCACAAGGTTAGGAGCTGTATTAAAGGGTCAACGCATTAGGAAGGTTACAATGCGTTGTAGAGCTCTAGAGCGAGCATCAGGACAAGAACTGCTTTGAGCCACTATGACAGTGTCCTCTCACAAAAGCCGCACTGCTGTTTGCTGGGTGCCTGGAACAGCTGTCCAGAGAGATGGCAGCAAGCGAATGCTTTAAAGATGGGTAGGACTGGCACCGGTTTCAAGCTCAGTGACACCACCAGACAGCCTTGTCTTAGAAGTTGAGACTGAGCCACATCAAGGTTGGGGGCCGGGTGTTCTTGATTTTATCTGTTTGTTCCATGAACATTTCTAGTTCCATCTGCAAAAGAGACTGTCCCTTCCAGAGATGACACCAACCTGGTAGGGATATAGTAAAAAAAAGCACAGAACAGTATGGGAGAGTGGGGTCGCAGAGGGTGCCCCATCGTACCCAGTGCCGAGACCAGCGAGTCTTGACGGCTGTGGGCAGGACACATGTGCAGGGAGGGAACCTGCCCTGGCTACGGGTCGTGGGTCGTCAAAGGCCCTGGAAGGGTGGTGGGTGGGAGGTGGGACCATCAGGCTCACGTGCTACCGCATCCCTTCCTACTAGGTACATCTGATGAAGCCAGACGTCATCCCCAAGGTGTGCTGTGTGCCTACTGAGCTGAGTGCCATTTCCCTGCTCTACTACGACAGAAACAACAATGTCATCCTGCGCAGGGAGCGCAACATGGTAGTCCAGGCCTGTGGCTGCCACTGAGTCCCTGCCCGACAGCCTGCTGCCAGCCCATCCCTCCATCTGGTCAGGCCCTGCTTCCAAGGCAGGAAACCAGTAGACCCTCTCAGCCCCGAGGCCAGGAGGGAAGGCAGTGCTTTCAACTCCATGCCCACATTCTGCCCTCGTTCACAGGCGCGGCCCTCTCAGACCCCTCCGTTCTTTCTCTGCCAAGGCTGGGAAGATGGTCCTGGTTATAACCCTGGTGACCTGAGTCCCCAAACAGTAGCCCATCTCTCATCCCCTCCAAACTCACTAACACAGCCAGGAGCATCTATGTCCCTTAGGATTGGCACAGAAGTCCAATTTACCAACCTATTCATGATCATTACTGGCCTAGCCTGACTTGAATCTGGAGCACAAGATGGATGTCAGGCTCTTCAGTATCCAACAGAAGATTCAGGTGTGTACAGACATGATCAAACTCCCTCTAGCACTCTATAGCCTGTCTCTTGGAGGTACAAAATGGGCTTTCTAGAAAAGAATTTAAAATCATGGGGCAGCCAGGTATAGTAGTAATACACACCTGTAACCTTAGCACTGGGAGGCTGGGGCAGGATTACCATGAGTTCAAGGCCAGCCTGGGATATATCGAGACCTTATATCTATCAAGATCTTCCTTTAAAACAAACAAAAAACA
Source organism: Apodemus sylvaticus (assembly GCF_947179515.1). Lineage (NCBI taxonomy): Eukaryota > Metazoa > Chordata > Mammalia > Rodentia > Muridae > Apodemus > Apodemus sylvaticus. The sequence continues at coordinate 136,851,284 of NC_067474.1, forward strand.
ACCAAGCAAAATCTTGGTGTATTTATGGATCTCAGTCACTAAACCTCTGGCTACAGGCAGGCACAAGAGACCAGCAAATGAAAAAACCTATTGTGGATTTAGCATCTGGATTCAGGCATTGTTATTAAAGAAAATGCCAACAGTTTTCCTGATCCATAGTCCTGACTGTACCTTGGTGCAGCTACTACAGGCTGGCACAAAGGCACACAACTTGGCATTAGCCAGAAAAGGTTGTGCCCTTTTTATGGGCAGTACAATCCCTCTTGGTGCTGGAGCAAAGGTATCATGAATAAGGTAACCCCAGAACAGAGGCCAAGCAGTCCTCAGGTAAGAGGCACTGCCCTTCACGGCCCATGCTTCGGTGGGGAGCGGGTGATGCAGGTGAGGGGGAGACACAGCTATGCTACTGAGCATTCTTGCCCCAGCTCCAGAGCTATGCTAGACTCCTGCCCATAAGAGGCCTATGACTGTCTCCTATCAAGAACTGCAGCCCTCCCTAGCCACCTTCCGGAGCTGCCTTCCCTGAACCCCCCAGCAAGTTGAGGCTAAACCCAGGAGGCCTCTTTGGGACTCTCAGGCACTGGCAATGTGCCTGGCACAGGCCCAGCTTCACCCTCCCTCTGTTGCACCATTCGGATGATTCTGGCAGAGGTTTGAGACAGCTAATCTTGGTTGTCAACTTGACACCTGGGCCCCTCCAATAGGGAACTGCCTCCTTCCGACTGGCAGAGGCCCACCCGGGGGGCCTTCTTGTGGGCAGTACAATCTCTCGGCAGGTTGTTTAAGAAGCAGCATTCGTCCATGGTTAATGCTTCGGATCCTGCCCCGACTTCCCTCAGCAATGAACTATGATGTAGAAGGACAAGCCAAATAAGTAAAGCCGTTCCTCACGTTGTCTTTGGTCATGGTGTTCCATACATATGGGGTTCCAGGATGTCTCTGTGGGTATCTAGGCAGAGCACAAGGAGAGGAAGGAATGGACGTTCAGATCCTCCAAACCAGTTGAGTGTCCACAGCTGCATCCTGGCCTTAACGCTTCAGGCACTGTCACAGAAATGTCACTGCTCTTGGCAGTCTCTGCTAAGCTCTTTATACATGGCCTGGCCAGGTTCTTACAGGCCCAAGTACTGTGGTTCCTCACTTCAAATGCCTGTGCAAAGACTGGTTCCTGCTCACCGAGGCTGACTTCAGTGTGTAATAGCAGGGTCAGTCTGCCTTGGCCATGTCTAGATGTTCCTGTGCAGGTATATTTTAGATTAATATTTAATTTATGGAGTAAGGCAGAAGGTAGGTGGGCCTCATTGAAGACAGACCCCACAAACACAAGCCAATTCACTATTCAGTACATATGTACACACACACACACACACACACACACACACACACACACAGACACACACACACACATGCTCTGAGAACACATAAATACATGGTCAGTCACCAACCATTTGTTTCTAGCGCTGTAAAGTGAAAGATGCCAGTGGCAGCATTTGAACTTGATATGGCAGTGTCTCAATAAAACCTGATTCAAAGAAACAAGCAGCCAGCTGCTGGATGCCCGGGCAGCATGCCAACTTCTGGTCTCCGGAAAAGAAGCCTAGTACCTGGCAGAGTTGGTACCTGGTTTAAATACACCTACCATTTAAAAGTCTGAAGAATGGAATGTGAATGTTAGACGTGGGCGCCACCAAGGACACCACCAGAGAGGCAGTGTTGGTTCAGGATCACGGGCAACAGAGACAGGCAGCTCTGAGTTCCACTGCCCTGACATGATCTGACAAGGACGTGTGGCATAAAGATCTATTACCTGGCATGTAAGGGATTTAGCCCCAGGAAGGAAACAAAGCCACAGGGAAAGTATTACAGCTTCCCAATGCCATCCCAATCGGGACAGTTTAGCCTTGGATGTGATCTCTAATAGAGAATTCCCAGGAACACGCAGGAGGCAACAGTACAAAAAAAAAAGTTTATTTTAGCAAAGAAGCCACCTAGCAGCTACAGAGAGTTCAGGTCAGGTGGCAGCAGCACGCTGCCTATGCTGGCTTTCAGGCCCAGCCATGACTGAAGAAGGCTGGGCACTACAGACGAGCGGCTGCTAAGGCAGGTGACCCCGAGAAAAGGCTTGTGCTATACACAGCCTGCTTCACGGGACCCAGTCAGCACCAGGGCCCGAGAGCAGGCAGCTCGCCCTTGTCCTGCAGAAGAGGAGCAGAGCGCAGCCTCACATGTACTCTCCACAGTCCGCAATGATCACCTTCTGCTTTGGCTTCCCATCCTTGCTGCCCTGAGCCTGTGTGGGCAGCACAGAGAATCAGGAGAGAAGCAGGGTGCAAGAGCTGCTAGAGCACCATCCTGTCCCCGAGGAGACCTGTTCTAAATGCCCCCATGCAGGGCGTCGAGAGCCCTCTCCAACTCCCCCCTGGGCGCCCACCCACCCAAGGTCCAGGCAGGAAGCCATTCCCAACCACCCACCTCAATCTGCCGCAAGACATCCAGGCCTTCTGTGATCTCCCCAAACACCACGTGCTTGCCGTCCAGCCAATCCGTCTTATCACAGGTCAGGAAGAACTGGGAGCCATTGGTGTTTGGGCCAGAATTGGCCATGGAGAGAAGGCCTGGAAGAAAATAAACTTGTCAGCTCCCTCCACACTGCTCCCAGCCCATGAGGCATGCCTGTGCTGATGGCTGATAGTGCTTCTGCAAACTCGGTCCCATGAAAGGGTCCCAACAGACAGCAGTTAGCACCTTGTCTTTCCCTCACCAAAGAAAAAACATGAGTGGACTGTTTGCATTTTTTTTTTGTTTTTTCCACATTTGTCTTGTCATTTATAACAATGACTCCCAGTCTACTTTGTAACCAGGTCCATTAAGTCCTAGAACACTGATGAGCAAAATATTCATTTAAAGTGTAATTGTATGGGCTGGGAGGTGGTCCACAGAGAAAGGTGCTTCTCTAGAAGCCCAACAATCTGCATTTCATTTCCAGAACTATAGTAAAGGAAAGAGTTGTCCCTCAAAGTTGTCCTCTGATCGCCACACCCAACTGGGCTGCATGGACCCTCACTTAAACAAAGGACAACACACATGATAAATACATCTCTTAGACAAGATACTGTGCTATAACAACTACGATACAGGGCCATCCGTGCTGGGAAGAGAAGCTTAAGGAGTCACACAGAGGGAGGGAGGCCAGGCCAGGAGATGGACTGCAGACGATACAGCTACGGGTGCCGGCGAGACAAATCCAAGATGAGTCCAGTCCCTCCTCAGGCGTAAGTGAACAGTTACTACTGCAACTCAGACATAAAGGAAGTTGAAGGAGAATTATTTTAACTCGTGAAGTGTGAGGATCCTCTACAAGTACAGCAAGTGCTCTTAACTGAGCAACCTCTCTAGTCCTGTAAGACCTAAGTCTATTATATAATAATTTCACAAACGGCAAGCTTTAAGGGCGTTCCTAGGAATGGAATCTTCTAGGGAGCTGGATGCAGCAGAACATCCTGTAACCCTAGCACTCGGGAGTATCGTGAGTTCAGTGTTAACTTGAGCCACACTCACGACCCAGTCTCAAAGCAAACCAAGTATGGTGGTACATGCCTTTAATCCTAGTACTTGGGAGCCTCAAGCAGTTGGATCTCTATGATTTCCAGGCCAGCATGGTCTATATGGCAAGTTCCAGGTCAGCCAGGGCTACAGAGTATGAGACCCTAACTTGAGTTAAAACTATAATGTAAGTCAATGGAATCCCATGCATCATTTCACGAAATCCTATCAGCACCAGCAATACTGTCTGTGGTATCCAAACTGCCAGCAACAACCTGCTTGTTCTTCTGACTGCTGCATCTGAGTGTGGCACATGGTGGGATAACTTGTGCCTTCTGGTGTTACTGCACCTATCAGGACGCTCTTACTTTTAAGATAATGCAGGTAGGAAGAACTTCTTGTCCCTGTACTTCAGTCTAGCTCAAACTTGCAGGAAGAACAGAGGTACAGTGAACAGGTTTCTACAGAGAAATGAGCTGACCTCTGACCACCATCGTGCGCAGTAATGGAGGAAGGAGGAGGCGGCAAGGCAGGAAAGTGGTGAAGCTACTGAGGATGGAGGGGCCGATGCCGGAGCACAGAGAGACAAAGCACACGGCTGACAGCACAGGATGCTGCCAGGGCTGGGATAAGCGGAGGTGGAAACCTGCCTACTGCCAAAAAGATGGTTGGCATCCTTAGCAAGGAAGGCCTGCGTGCCCAGCTGGGGCTACAGACCTAGACAGAAGGGCTCAGAAAGATGAAGGCAGTGAGAGTGTATATTTTTTCTAAAAGTTTTGCTAAAAAGTAGATCAGAGAGTCAAGATGACAGCTGGTGGGAGAACAAGAGTCCGAAGATGGTTTTTGTATTTTTTTAAATTGTTTTTGTTGTTTTTCTTTTTCTTTTTTAAAGAATTATTTTATGTATATGAGCACACTGTGTTGCTGTCTTCAGACACACCAGAGAACATCGGATTCCATTACAGATGGTCATGAACCACCATGTGGTTGCTGGGAATTGAACTCTGGACCCCGGGAAGAGCAGTCTGTGCTCTTAACCACTAAGCCATCTCTCCAGCCCGGGTTTTGTATTTCGCTGGCCAGTCTCAGCCAGTCTTGGCAGTTACGGCTATCAGCCCTGGCCCTGCCTTACTCACCACACCAGTGCTTACCTGGTCCTGTGTGTTTAAGGATAAAGTTTTCATCATCGAACTTCTTTCCATAGATGGACTTGCCCCCTGTGCCATTGTGGTTCGTGAAATCACCACCCTGGCACATGAACTGGGGAATGATGCGGTGGAAGCTGCTTCCCTTGAAGCCAAAGCCCTTTTCATGGGTGCACAGGCAACGGAAGTTCTCTGATGTTGAAAAAAGGAAAAGGTGCTGAGGTTAAAGACAATACAGCTTCCAAACCAAAATTAAAGTAACTACTCAGAAAGACAAAGGGGGTGGGGGTGTATGAAAGGGAGAAAAATAAAACATGAAACTTGTTTTACTTGCTTAGTTTTGCACAGCTGCTCCTGGGTATCCACATGGGGATGGCTCCCAGAACCCTCCTGGATCCTATATCATTTCTACCATCTCTATATTATTTATGATACACAACACAGTATAAATGCTCCATAAATGGCTGTATACTCTATTATCAAGGGCATGTAATGACAAGGCAACAATACACACGTGCTTAGTAGAGATACAATGTTCCCCAGAAATATATTTAAAAATTTGTATCACATTTATTAATCGTGTATGTGCATGTATGTGCAGGTGTATACAGGGCTGAGGACAACTTCCAGGGCATGGTTCTCCCCTCCTATCATATAGGCCCTAGGTCTGACCTCACATTTTCAGGCTTGGCAGCAGGTACTTTAACCTGCTGAGCCATCTGACTGTCCCATACATATTTCTGCTATGTGATCAGTTAAATTCACAGATGTGGATTCATGAATAGAGAGGAATGACCATATTCTCACTGCATGCTCCTTAAAAGCTGTCACGATACTGAATAACTAAATAACCACATGGCACTCGGATTAACTGATGTGCGCATTCTCTCTACTGCACCCCCAAACCACACTGAAGTGTTTTTTGTTTTTTTGTTTGTTTGTTTTTTTTTAAGACAGTAGGACAGCTCAGCAAGTAAAGGCACTTACTGTGAAGCCTGGTGGCCTGAGTTTGGGGTCAAAGGGCAGAGTTGACTGTTGAGTGGTACTTTCTTCTAAGATGAATTTTCATCTTGGAGGGAAGCTTAATAAGATTCAGGATGTTCTAAAAAGAGGTGAAACTGTCTATCCTATGGGGAAGCTCCTTATGTCAACTCAAGAAGTAAAAAGCTCAAAAGCATCAAGAAGTCCCTGAAACTGAGCAGATTCAATAGGATCCTCTCTTCCCTAAGCAGGAAGGACTGCTGAGAGACACTTTCAGACAAATGGAGCTGCCTGGAAAACCACTTCCTAACTTATCAAGTGGCCTCAAGCTGTGCAGTGAGCACCAGGTTTCTAGCTTTCATGCGCCATTATGGGCCTTTGGTGACGCATCTGATTTTGAGTCAATTTCTGCTTCTGTAAGCAACTACCTACCCATACTCCTGAGGTAACCACAATAAACTCATTGGCTCATCAATTTGAACTTTATGGTGGTGTTTGTTTCTTTGCTGTGTCCATCAATTCCCTAAATAGAGTGAGTAAACATTTCTTCATGTCTTCTTTGGAACTCTAAAAGTTGTCCTCTAACCTCCGTATGTGTCATGGCATGCATGCATGCATGCACATGTGCACATACACATACACAATAATTTGTTTGCTTTTGACACAGGGTCTCACTATATAGCTCTGGTTGTTCTGGAAATCTATGTAGACCAGGCTGGCCTAGAACTCAGGAGATTTGCATGACTGCCTTCCAAATGCACCACCACACTAGGCCACAATAATTGTTTTAAATAATGGTCATGTGGCATGTCTGTATGTTGAGTATACACATGTGAAAGTGAGTGCCAGAAGACAGTATCCAATTCCTTGGAGCTAAAGTTACAGGTACTCATACGCAGCCTAGCCAAAATTAAAGTGACTACCAAGAAAGCTGTGGGGGTGTTGAAGAGAGGAAAAGATAATTCCTTTTCTAAGCCAGTAAATCAAAAGATATTGCCTAAACTGAAATTTTTTTTATAATTAAAAAGGGAGGGGTTGAGCAGGGCAGTGGTGGCGCACGCCTGTAATCTTAGCACTCTGGGAGGCAGAGGCAGGTGGATTTCTGAGTTCGAGGCCAGCCTGGTCTACAGAATGAGTTCCAGGACAGTCAGGGCTACACAGAGAAACCCTGTCTTGAAAAAAGCAAAAAACAAACAAACAAACAAAAAAAAGAAAAACAAAAAAAACCCCACAAAACAAACAAAAAACAAATTTAAAAAAGGGAGGGGTGAATATAAAGCTATTATCTTTCAATATAGAAATTAAAACCAAAATAACCAGCTGAGAAATAAAACTAGTTGCCTGAGGGCAGCAAATGGTGCTGACCGCAGGGCAGGAAATGGGGTTATTGGTCTCTATTATTACAGGGCACTAATGATTTCTCAAAGCAAATTCTGTGATAACTATTTAAACTAAATGTATGAAAAATAAAATTTACATTAAAGAATAAATCAATATTTTAACGAACTAGAATCTAGTACTAGTTCTGGAACATGGGATAATGTGTCTGATACACTTTTTAAAATTATTCACAATAGTCATAATAATGCAATCTTACTGTATTATTTAAAAAAACAAAAGAAACCTCTACTATTAACAAATAACAAACCAGCAATTAATGAGCTTCAGTGTTTGCTCTGACCTGTTACAAGATCCTAGGACCTTAGACGCCACATATTAACTCAGGTCAGAAACCATGGCAACGATATATATAAAAGCTGAGGTGGTAGGAACCTTGGGAGGCTGCTCAGTCGTCAGCTTGCTGCCAACCTGAGCTCAGGTCTGCTTACCTGCTGTCATGGGCACAACATCAGACCGTAGGAGCATTTGAATGCGGCCTGCTGGCTTGTTCCCAATCTTGATGTCCATGTATACCTGAGGATTTGACCGGGCTTTTTTTGCAGTGGGTTCTCCCTAGGTGCAGAAATAAAATGCTAGTTAGAGGACCCCTAACTCCCTAAGTAGGTGCACAAGTAATCTTTCCAATATATCCTCAGACACAGCACCATCAAACAGCCTGAGCATAGATGCTGTCAGTTAAAGTCTTGGGCCCTGATAGGGTTGAAGGAGGCAGGAACTATGGCCACAATACCCAAATGGACACCCAGTGACAGGAAATCTCACTGAGCACTATAAAACAGGACCCCTACCCATTGGCACATCTCTTCACGTTCACCCTCAGACATGCCTGCTTACCTTCCTTGTCCTGTCGCTCACTGGGTCAGAATACTCAACCTGCCTCACCTTTAGTCCAGGTCAAGTCATACACCTTACTACAATTAGTGGACACACCCCCCCCACACACACAATCGTCACTGTCACAGGCTCACTCTGGAAGCATGGGGAAGCCCTTCTGATGGAGTCCAAATGATCACAGGACAAGGCTGAGGCTTGCTCTGCACTCAAGCAGGGGAGACTAAAGCAGAGGAAAACAGATCCGGAACACAGGTATCCCATTTGTTTTGGATCAGCTGATCAAGCACATGCTAAGGAATTGTGGCTGCTCTAACTACGGCTCTTTACAGTGGTGCTGGCACCACCGCGGCAGCCACAATCCAGTTCTTGCTGTATTGCCCTGGGTCTTGAAGATAGAGATAAGTAACACCTGAAGCTACTTTGTTCCTTCAAGCTTATGCAGTTAAGATATATATGGCATATACTATATACTGTACACATATACATACACCATATCAACATATTTAATGTATTTCACTAAGCATGGAGTAGGGAGGACACTACAGAAAAGCAGAAATGACATCTGCAAGATGGACAAGATGGACCTGGAAGCCCTGCTGGGCTTTTATGCCCTGAGATATATGACAGAGGGGTGAAAAGCTCTGAACGTAAATGATTAGACCTGTGCTCAAGAAAGGTTACTATAGCTTCCTTGGGAAAGGCCTGGAGGAACCAAGACTGTAGCCACAAACAACTGAAATTTTCCACACAAAAGGCAAGGCTAGATACAGATTCCATACAGTATAAGGGAGGCTGTCAGGAAAAGCACCGGAGTGTGATGATGTTCTGGTTCTACCATAAAGAAGGGACTAGCATGACCAGGGCCCCCGCTGAGAGTGCTACTTTAGGTCTGCATATGAACTTCTGGCTTAGGTAACTGTGTGGCTAGATAGTGACCAAGGTTAGGAGTACAGCAGGGCAAGATAAGGGAGAACATCCACTCCAGGCAAAATAAGCCACAATGAGACTTGTAGCCAGAAACAACTAAAGTCCAGTGTTAGAAACAGAGACCATCAAAGCTGACAGTGCAGCACAGGAGGGCTGCAGACAGCCGAGAGTGACGGCTGCTGTGTCAGCTGAGGGAGGGCACAGAAAAGCCACACGCCATTATACACCTCACAGGGTACACAGAGGAAGCCAAGTCATGCAGCAGTGGTCAGGGAGGTGAGCTGAGAACCAGAAAATGTGCCAGGGCACAGGCAAACCCAGAACACACACAGTTAAGGGGAAGTAACACTACCTGTCCTGTTACCTATGCACAAATCCAAAATCAGGACAGAGAGCAAGGAGCCAAAGACATCAGCCCAGGAGGTCTTTGGGGTGGTGTGTGGGCCTGGTGGGGTGTGGAGGAGCACAAACACAACTCCCAAAGCTGTGCCCCATCCCCCCAGCACCACCCTCACCAAGCTCACCATCTGCCCTCTGAGCTCTGGGACATGCTCAGATCTGCCAGCCCCCGTGAGGACTGAGGACGATGAGAGCACAGCCTGCCTTCTGGAGAGAAGCGAGTGCCCCTTTAACCCTCACCTCTTGGGCTTCAGCTTTCGGAGGCTCAGGTCCTTCTTCTTCTTTATTCTCCTCAAGAGTCTTCCCAGAAAACTTCTTCAACCAGTCATCATCTGACCAAACTAGAAGGAAAAGACACACAAAAGTTAAGAAATTCAGACTATTCCTCCACTGCGGGCAGCTGCCTTGGTCATCTCTATGGTCCTCTTGGCCAGAGCAATTCCCTTACTGAATCCTTGAGACCAAGTTCCCACCGAGACTCCCTAGAGGTCCAGCTATTAGCAGGACTAAGGGAAAAGTTATGTCAAAGACAAAGACAGGGTTTTGCTGGCTTCAGCTCTCTTCTAGGAATGGAGTACCAAGAAAACTGAGAGGAGACCAGACAGAGTTCTCTCAGAAGAGGAACAATTACTTTGGCTTGCTACTGCCCACTGATAAAGGTACTGTGCATCTGTCCCCAGTGTGCACCACCCTCTTGTTGTCCCCACTCTCACCCACCAGAAGCAACACTGAATACACATGAAGAAGGGCAAACCAGAGGACCTGACGAGTGCTCTGAGGGCCTCTCACCTGGCCTGGAAGAGCCCTCTTTAATCCTCATCGGCTTGGCCAAATTGACACGAATCGTCCGTCCAAAGAGCTCTGATTCGTTCTGAAAAGATTGTAAATCCAGCTGCTTAAACTGTCAGGTTACACAACTATGGCAGCAACCAGGTACTGGTGGCATATATCTGGAATCCTTGTACTCAGGAGGCTGAGGCAGGTGGATCTCTGAGTTCAAGTCCAGCCTGGTTTAGAGTTTGAGGACAGCCAATGTTCTGCAGAGAAACCCTGTCACAAACAAACAACTCTGCAGATTTCCATTTACTTCTGAGACCTGATTAGTGTTTCCTTTTAATCCTAGATGGTTTCCTTTTAATCCTGTGGTGAAAGCTGTGCTCGCACCACAAACAGTATCAAGAAAGAAAATTACAAGGTACTTCCTCCCTGGAGCTGCTGCAAAGCTTGAATACCCCCAAAGCCCTGCACTACTAAGAGTAATTCTGAGCTCAAGGGATGCAAGAGACAAGGAAAACTATACATAGACCCCCGAGCTCATCTTTAGAAGCAAGATCGGCTTTGAAATAGTGTACATAGAGAGTAGGTAGTAGAGAATAATGAAGAACTTCACCAAGATATCAGCACCAGGAAAGGCCACCTAATATGAACCTTAAGTCAGCAGTGAAAACTTTGTGGCGGGGGTAAGGGTGGTGGGGAAGAGGTCTTTTATTAGGATTTTATAATGATACCAGAAAACCACAAAAGTGTAAATTTCTTAGTATCAGAGTCAATTGTGCACTGATTTCTAATGGAAACATGTAACCAGAGATGATTAGTTTTAAAGATTTTTTTTTCCCAGTCAAGTTCTAGCCACAGGATCTGACACCTTTACACTTCATCTCTGACATGACGACACATAAGTGTCTTAGGCAGGCCACAGGTCTTTACGAGTGCCATCACTTCCAAGGACTCTTCGAGCTGTTTTGATCATCTGCATTAGTAGCATGGCCTTTGATTAACTCTTCCTGAATTTCTCCTCTCTGCTGTTAACTGGTCTGACATTTCATGAAACCCTTCCTTTTGCATGTATGTGCAGTTTCAGTGAGCAATCAGTCAGGACTGTACTTGCCATTTGCCAGTGAGAGACAAGCCAAGAAGGATGAGCAGGGAGTACTCTAGTAAGTGGAGAGGTGGCTGGGCAGGAACTAATTTTACCAGTGACCAGTCCACAAGGAGTATTTTTACTTGATAGCAACTTTCACCTCCCCACCCAACCCTGCTACTTCAGAGGTTCAGAACACCGATATTTGAACAAGGGCCCTCTTGTACCAGCACAAGGCACCTTCCATTAGCATGAGGATCCCCAGCCGTACCATGTTGTCGATAGCTGCTGCAGCATCCTGCCAAAGAAATACAAGGTGTAAGTTTAGGCTTATGGTGGAATTCTTCTTGTGAGTCTAAATGTACACTTGAATATGTGAAATGCACATAAAATAAACAGGAAAAAGTCATGTCTGTACTTCCTGCCTAGGTTGGGTGTATGACTAACAACACTTCTTGGGCAAGTTTTGAGCTCACAGCACTATGATCTTTTTCTAGCTGAAGGTGTAAGAGATAATCACCAGCACTGCTAGGCAAGAATGTTCAATGAACAGAGCTGGAAGAACCCTGCAGAGCAAGACAGGCAGGGTCTGAGCTGTTATTGACAGATCATAGTCTACTAGAAAGCCTTGCTTCAAACAGCATTTCTACATCTGAAAGCATTACCCTAGGACCTGGAACCTAAGTAAATGGGAAATAGCTTCCTCTATAGCAGTAGTTCTCAACCCTCATGCTGTGGTGACCTCAAACCATACAATTATTTACTTGTTATTTTATAACTGTAATTCTGCCACTGTTATGAATTGTAATGTATATATCTGATATACAACCCCCAAAGGGGTTTCCACCCACAGTTGAGAACTGCTACTCTGTAGGAACCAAAGACTAAACAAAGCACAAAACTCTCACCTCTGCCAACTCAAACTCAACAAAAGCAAATCCTCGGTGTTTTTCTGCAAAAAAAAAAAAAAAAATGAAATAAACACAAAGACATAGGTAATTGGCATGTTGAGACAAGGGAAGAAAAGAGTCTCAAAAAAGTCGGCCCACACCATGTCCAGACACCAGAAAACCCACCCACTCAACGGTGCACAAAGAAGGACCCTCAGCCTTTGATTCCTCTTAATATTTGAACCAAATATGTAGACCTTAAACTCTATCCTCCTGCTTCACCTCTCTCCCCCCCTCCCTCTGTCGGTGTATGATTTATTAGTGCTGGGAACTGAACCCACAGCTTCATACGGCAGGCAAGAATTCTACTAGTGAGCTATACCCCCAGCCTAAGAATATAAAGTTAGAACTGAAATGTGACTTTACTTCTTTTCCTATAAGAGGGTAATGATCATTAAAGATACCCAAATAACCCACCTGTTTCATAATCCAGAGGAATCTGAATATCTGTGATGTCTCCAAACGGGATAAAGGCAGCATGAAGAACCTTGTCGTCCACCTCTTCTGCCAGCCCACCTGTAAATAAGCCGAGGCCCTTCTGAGGAGGTCCTTGTCCTCCTCACTCAAAAGTCCCTGCAGATCATGGACTCTGCCTGTCGCTGGCATGGCAGGCAGATGGAGGGATCTTTCCACCCAGCCCTTTGTCTACACAAACACCTCTCTCTACAGCCTACCCACACTATGTTCCTTCCGTCAATTTTCTTTCAAACAGATCCAAATTCATCTCCAAGACTCTTGCAATAGCTTCTTAACAGACCTTTCTGCCTCCATTCCCTTCCTCCAATCCCAACCAAGTATTTTGAGAAAGTTCTCTTAGACTTCAAAGTCTTAAATGTCACTGTCCTCAAGATAAGACGAGAGCTCCTTAGTAGTGTACACAGGCTTATCATCCGACCCTCGCTGATCTCTCTGGTATCTTCCATTTTGTTTTCCCCAGGTTCCCTGGGTTTCTCGAAGAATGACCCAGATGCCCCTAGCCGTCATGCTATTTTACACCTTTGGGCTTCGGCTCCCTGCAGCGAACAGCTTTGCCCCTACTCTGATCCCTTGCCCAACTCCTGCCCAACTTCTGCGTCCTGACAACAGAAAGTCAGCCCTCGCTCAAGTTCCTGTCATCACTGTTAGTCCCTATTACAGCACTACGGGGTTTAGGTTATTTCCCACTTTCTTCTAGATAGTCTGGTAATTGCTTCCTTTATGGCGGAGACCCAGCCATTCTGCATTGAATGTTTGTAAAACGAACGGGCGGGAGGGATTTGGAAGCCCATTAATTCTTATCACTCGTCCGGAGCTCCTGTGCGCTTAGTGGACTAGGAAGGTCGCCGGAACGGTCCTTCCATCTCGGGCACACACCCTCAGGCCCAGCAAGCCCTCCATAGACCCCGGCTGCTCTCCCCCTTTCCCACATTACCCAAACTAAGTCTAGCTCCCGCGCCTGCTCACCCACGTACAGCACACGCTTGGTGGTGGCCATCTTGCTCGCGCCCGTTTCCGCCGGAAGCCCGCACGCGGCCGGCCCCCTCGCCGTCGCCCCTCCCCTTAGGGGTGGGTCTCTGTGAGCAGCGGCTGCAGGCTCCGCCCCTTCTTGGATGTCTTTCAAAGTGCGGTCTGTATTGACCTGAAGCTCCCAGGGCTGGCGTTGCTGGAGGAAGCAAACCATGGTCTGATCAACCTGGATATTATTGACCAACACACTATGGTCCGGGCTGTCCAGGAAGCTGTTTTTGGCCAGTTCGGGGCCAAGAATGGTTTTTACAGTTTGAACTGGGGTGAGGTGGAGGATCAAGACAATATTTCATGAGAGATGAAAATTATTTGAAATTAAAATTTCAATATCAAGAAGTTTAATTGTTAGAGTATAGACACATCGTCCCTTTTCTATTGTCTGACTGCTTTCATGTTACAAAGGGAAGAGACCTGTTCCTCCCAGGGCCAACAATATTTTACCATGTGGCCCTTTGGGCAAAGTGTTTGCTAAAGTAATATTTAAGTTATAGGTTCTCATTAGCAGTACAAAATAGTAAGATCATTGTATATTATTCAGGGTTTCTCTAGAGTCACAGAGCATATGGGTAGTCTATATAGTAAGGGACTTTGTTGATGACCTACAGTCTGTAGACCAACTCCCCAACAATGGTCAGCAGCAGCTGTGAATGGAAGTCCAAGAATCTAGCAGTTGCTCAGTCCCACAAGGCAAGCAGGCAAAGAAGAGTGAATCTTCCTTCTAATGTCCTTATGTAGGTCTCCAACAGAAGGTGTGGCCCAGATTAAAAGTGTGTGCCACCACCCCTGGATCTGGGACTTGCTTTGTTCCAGGCTGACCTTGAACTCAGAGGTCTGCTTGCTTCAGACTCCTGGGATTAAAGGCCTGTATTACCTTGCCTGGGCCTAAACTTTTCATGGCCACTATGCCTCAAGATCTCCACGCCAAGATCCAGGTCAGAAACTTATGTCTTCCAACCTTAAGCTAAGGATCACAGGTGAGCTTTCTAATTCTGGATTGCAATTCGCTCCAAATATGGTCAAGTTGTTAATCAGGAATAGTCACCTCAATCACATTTATTTGCTTGTTAGAGTATCTCACTATACCTCAGACTCTCTAGTACTGCGATTTCGGTTATATACCACAAACTTACCTTGAATAGAAACTTAAGTTTTATTTTATGTATTTATTTTGAAATTGTACATTCCTATGTAGTCCTGGCTATCCTCGAATTCACTATGTAAACCAGGCTGGCCTTGAACTCACAGAGATATTCTCCTGAGTGCTGGGTTTAGAGGCATAAACCACCACAGGAAGCTTTACCGTATTGTTGAAGGGCTTGGTAAGCATGGCTCTGGCAGGCCTTGCCCTTCTCCCCTTTCCCTCTGCCTTCCTAAAAATTTTTTTGAATTATATTCCTAAACTAGCCACCAAGGTCTGTTCCACCAAGGTCTGGCCTCCCCCTGAGGATGGTCACCAAGGTCCAGCTATCAAAGTATTGAAGTCCAGCAATCAAATTCCCCTTTGGGATACCCTTAGTAACATGGTCAACCAAAACACCACCGCATCCTAGCCCATTCTAACACAGAGCTCCCCTTTTTTTTGACTCTTTAAAAAAAAAAATCACACCTACGAGGTCATTTGCTGCTGCTTTCTGCCTGAGTCAGAAAGCAGCCACTTTTACTCCTACTTAATAAAGGATCTCTCCATGAAAACAGGTGTTTAAGTGTGGTTTGGGCCTAACCCAGGGTCCAAGAGGAACCGCTGTGTGTGGGTCCCTTTAGTCATGGTGAGGGAGATCTAACGCAGAGCTGTAGCTCATTGCTAAGCAAACACTCTAACATCGATCCATTTCCTCAGTTATTTAGACAGAGCATTTAGATTTTCTGGAGGTAACTTTTAAAGACTTTATTACTCAAATGTGTGTGTGTGTGTGTGTGTGTGTGTGTGTGTGCTTGTCAGGGTTTCTCCTCCCACCAGTTCAGGTCTCCAGGTTTTCAAGGCAGGCCCATCTGAGCCATCTCCCTGCCCCTTGAGGAAACCTTTAAGATGAAACCTGAACTGAGAGGTAGGAGCACAATGAGGTGGAAATGGAGGACTTGAATTCAGGTGGGAAAGATAGGTAGAGGCTACTTCACTTCAGGGCCTACAAGCTTGGTGAAAAACTTGGGAGCTTTGAGAGGCTATCATGAGGTGATATGAGGGAGGCTACATGGCCACATTTACATTGATCTTTTTCCATTAGTTTTATTTTTTAAAATATTTATTTATTTTATGTATATGAGTACACTGTCGCTGTCTTCAGGCACACCAGAAGAGGGCGTCAGATCCCATTACAGAAGGTTGTGAGCCACCATGTGGTTGCTGGGATTTGAACTCAGGACCTCTGGAAGAGCAGTCAGTGCTCTTAACCACTGAACCATCTCTCCAGCCCCCATTACTTTTATTTTTATTTATTTATTTATTTATTTATTTATTTATTTATTTATTTATTTATTTTTGGTTTTTTTTGGATTTGGTTTTTTCGAGACAGGGTTTCTCTGTATAGCCCTGGCTGTCCTGGAGCTCACTCTGTAGACCAGGCTGGCCTCGAACTCAGAAATCCACCTGCCTCTGCCTCCCAGAGTGCTAGGATTACAGGCGTGCACCACCACCGCCCGGCCCATTATTTTTATTTTTGAGATTACATTTTAAATATAACATTTCTCCCCTTTCCTCCCCCAAATCCCTCCCATAATCCTCTTCCCACTATCCTTCAAATTTATTGCCCTTTTTTTATAAGTCAATTGTTACCACATGCCTACTATATATTTATATATACATATTCCTAAGTATAACCAGTTGACTCCATATAATGTAACTTGTATGTGTGTTTTTAGAGCTGGCCATTTGGCACTGGACAACCAGTTGGTGTGCTCTTCCCTGAGGAGAGCCACCTTTCTTCCTCCCAGATTCACTCAGATGCCTGTAATTCTTTGCGTAGTGTTGAAGACTTGTTGGCGTTTTCCTTTGCAGCTTGGTGTGTTCACTGGTGTCCTCCTTATTCAGCACATATTTGGGTGGTGAAGTTGTCGAGACCTTCTGAGCATAGCTTCTGGTGCTACTAGGAAACACAACCTTAGAGCAAAGGCCCCAATCCTATGGCTCCTACAATCTCTCCACCGGCTCCTCTGCAGTGCTCCCTGAGCCTTAGGCATGGGAGTATTTTGTAGATGTATCCGCTGGGACTGGACTCCCCAGCTCTGCATATTGATTGCTTGTGGCTTTCTGCAGTGACATCCAGCTGTTGCAAGCAGAAGTTTCTTTGATGAGGGGTGAAGACTACATTTCTCATTGGGTACATATTGATTTTTTAAGATTTACTTGATGTGTGTGAATGTTTTGCATGTGTGTGTGTGGGTGTGTATGAGCACCATGTGCATATCTGGTGTCCACGGGTCTCAGAGGACAACATCTCCTATGCTGGAGTTATGGATGGTTGTGAGCCCACCATCTGGGTGCTGGGACTTGAACCTGGGTTCTTTGCAAAAGCAACAAGTGCTCTTAACCACTGAGACATCTCTCCAGCCACTGCTCCCCACCTGCAGCTGCACTTTTGGCTACTTTATGGATTTGCTTTCCTTCCACCTTTCTCCACCCTATCCCTTCAAATTCCTAACATGAGGTAGGAGGGAAAGAAGAGGAGAAAGGGGGCATTGCTATCATTAGATTGCTTCCTCCTGATTAGGAGCATCAGGTTCCTTGGGATAATTTTCATCTTCGTTATCATCAGGATAGTTCCAACCGGCAACTGGCAACCAGCAATCAGCAACCAGCAATGGCGGTGGTGGTGGCAGCAGCAGCAGTAGGGAAATAGCAGCAGCAGCTGCCACATCACTATCAGAGTTTGCATATTTACACCCCCTCAAGGGTCCTCAGAATTCCAAATATCATACACTTGCAAAAAATGCAGCTGGCAAAATCAGGCCCCTGCTAGAGCACAAGGCAAACCATAATCTGCTGCTGTGGACAATCTAACACAGGCCCATATCTCACACCTGGGACGAAAACAAAAACATATTCCTATAACATCTCTGTGTTTAAAGAAATCAACATTCTCATGACATGCCCCTCCACTTACATTTCAAAACAACAACCTGGCTGTTGTGGTTTGAATATGCTTGGCCCCACAAGGGAGTGTGTGGCCTTGTTGGAGTAGCTGTGTCACTGTGGGTGTGGGCTTTAAGACCCTCATCCTAGCTATCTGGAAGCCAGTATTCTAGCCACCTTCAGATGAAGATGTAGAACTCTCAGCTCCTGAACCATGCCTGCCTGGACACTGCAATACCCTGCCTTGATAATAACGGACTGAACCTCTGAACTGGTAAGCCAGTCCCCATTAAATGTTGTCCTTTATAAGAGTTGCCTTGGTCATGGTGTCTGTTCACAGCAGTAAAACCCTAACTAAGACACTGTCCATTGGGTCTAGATTGGATTGAGTGGAGCCCAGGAGAACAAGATGTTAATGTAGCTTACTAGGGAAAAGCTGGTGGTAAAGGTTTTCTTTCTCCATCCCATCTACTATTTCTGGAATCTTCCTTCAAAATAAATGTAATCCACCTCATGCTCCCTGCTTACATCACTGATGCCACCAACAAATCCCTTGACAAGGGAGCTGTGCATACTCCAAATTAATCTCTACAACAGTTCTTCACCTCCTTACCACAAGCCTATTTTCCTCAACTCTGCCTTTGTTTATTGGGTTCTCTCCTCTTTAATCTGTGGAGGCATAACACCAGTTCTTGTCAAAGACCTGTTTACTCTGTATTCACGTGTGACCCTACAGAGTTCATAGCTCAGAAGTCCAGAAGTTGACTGGCAGCTTCCTGCAACTGTAGTCAGGGGTGTGTCTCTCTTCACACCATGGCCTGTACCCATTGTATTCCTAAAGATAATCAGCTAATCAGCACATAACTGATTTCACCAATCTAATGCCATACTAAGGCACGATACTTGCAGAAATAAGTCTTTGTGGTCTGGTTAAGAGAATTCTTTGTATGTCCAGCACTATTCTAGAACAACACAATCACTCTGGAGAATTTATTCAGGTCTCCTTTATGTGGGTATGGTGTACTAAAAATACATTTGTGTAGTTGATCTTTGATCAAAGTTCCAGATACAGAGCTTTTAAAAACCTTTGGAATTGCCTGCATAATGTGATCAAGTCTTTTGTGATTCACAGTCACCATTTTGATAATTTCTGAGTCAATGCTCAGCAGCTGACTAATAGTGGGGCGCTTTCATAGTCTTAAGATGGGAACTGGTTGCCAGAGGAATCAGCATCTTCATCAGAGGCTGAATTTTTAACTCTACTTCCAGATCCCTTGGAGAAGGTAAGAGACAGGAAATTGAATTCTACCACCAGTGATTCAGCTGTGCCTGTGTAAGGAAGTCCCACCCATACCTGCGGGCTTTGGGTGGCTGAGTATGCTGATGTATTTTGAGGATGGCAGGCCTGGCCATGCTTGAAGAGTATGAGAGTTTTACATGTCCCCTACAGCATCCTCTTGGTCCATGAATCTCCCATTACGCTCTTCCTCAGTTGTACCTTTTATAATAAACTGCTATCATAATGCACTCTCTTTTTTGAACATTGTGAATGTTTTAGAGAATTATTGAATCTGAGGAGGATGGGGTCAGGAGAGCCCCCAAATTTGTAGTCAGCTGGGCGGAGTACAGATAGCATAAGGACTGCATTTTGGTTAGTGTCTAAAGTGAAGGCAGTCTGATGGTGCTGAATCCTTAACCTGTGTTGTCTGTATTAGATCTGATTTGAATTGAATTGAATTCTGGGACATCCAGTTGGTGTCAGAGGATTGTAGAATTGAGCATTAGAAGAAAAAGCCACATAGTTAGCCATGCTGAAGAAGTTGAGACAGAAGAGTTTCAAGTTCAAAGCTAGTCTGGGATATACCACGAATGGGTAGTCCACATTCGTAATACCAGCATTAGGAGATAGAGGCAGGAAGGTGAAGAGTTCAAGGCCAGCCAATGTTTAAGATAAGCCTTGTGAGTCAGGAGATTCTGTCTTAGAAACAAAACCACAGAGTTGGAAACGTTTTTCCCCTTTTAATTCACAGTATATCTCCTTTCCCCCTACTAACTTCACATGGCAATAACAGGTGAGTCATAAGGACAGCTCTTTTCTTTGCTACCCACTGATGTACAAGGACACATCCTTTAGAACAGAGAGCTGAAGTCCAGGAGTCTATGAAGCAGCTTAGAAAGGACTGTTGGGAGACTGGTTCTGGAACTCCAGGACTGTACCTCTGTGCCTAGTGCCATATAAACTCAAGGAATTTGTATTCAGTGTATGTGTGACAGCGGCCAGGTTGTGGTGGGTAATATAGTGTGTTTATGTGTGGTGTGAGCGTGCATGCATGCCCTCAGTGTATGTGGAGAGATCCTCATCTTTCCAGCCCTTGGCTCTTCTTCTTGTTCTTCTTGTTCTTGTTCTTCTTCCTCCTCCTCCTCCTCTTCCTCCTCCTCCTCCTCCTCCTCCTCCTCCTCCTCCTCCTCCCCCTTCTTCTTCTTTTCTCCTACATAGATTCTAGGAGTTAAACTTATGTTCGCATGCTTGTTCAACAAGCAGTATGTGGACTGAGCTATCTTCCCAATAACACGGAGGCTTCTATTTTTAGCCCTTACTGGCTTATAACAAGCTATGTAAACCAGGCTGATCTCAAACTCGTACATCCTTCTGCTCCCTAAGTGTTAGGATTAAAGGAAGTGGGCCACTAATCAGAACGCCTCCCCCCCGCCACACACATGATGAGGTAGAGATTATCATCTCCTTTTACCTAGACATCCCAACCAGTGTGCTCACCTTGACACAATAACCTTTTAGTTTGCTTATAGAACATACAGTGCCATGGCAACCATCTTTAACAACACTTTTTTTCTAAATCCCATGTGCTACCTAGTTTACGTCTGCTTGACACAATCTAGAGCCGTCGGAGAAGAGGGAGTCTCAGTTCCCTCTTGAAAATACATCCATGAAATCTGGCTAAAAGGCATTTTCTTACTGAGTAATTAATGGGGAAGGGCCCAGCGCATCATGGGTGAGGCCACCCCTGGGCTGGTGGTTCTGGGTTCTGTAAGAAAGCAGGCTGAACAAGCCATGTGAAGCAAGTTAGTAAGCAGCATCCCTCCATGACCTCTGAATCAGCTCCTGCCCTGCTTGAGTTCCTGTCCTGGCTTCCTCTGGTGATGAACTGTGGTGTAGATGTGTAAGCCAAATAAACCCTTTCCTCCACAACTTGCTTCTTGGTCATGGTGTTTCATTGCAGCAATAGAAACCCTCACTAAGACAGACCATGTTATCCCCTTTAGAAGTCCCCAAAGTGACTGGGCCAGACAGTATAACCATCAGACCAACCTAAACTGTGACAAACCATATCTGTCTTTCTCATTAAATGCTCTGGAAGGCAGCCTACGGCATCAGTGATGAACTCAAGCTCTGACAGTAGCTAGGACTCCTCTTTCCACATGGGAATGGATTTTAGAATTACCTGTCTATACAGCGCTCTGGGTCGCACAGTAAGTAGGAAAGTAGGAAGCATCCTTTTCTATATTACAGGGGGGAGGTTGCATATCACAGTCACAGTTGGTACAAGCTGTATTGTTCTTTCTTGTGCAAGGACCTTGTCAGGTTATTTAGCACAGTATCCTCAGCCCACTGTGCAACTCTTTGACATTTAGTAGAGTTTTAATATGTGATGAATGAAGTAGAGAAAAAGCGTCTTTTCAATAAAGTTGGAATGGAAAGTTCTATTCTTAGCACACTGGGCGTCTGGGCCTCTCTTACTGAGGCTGAATCACAGGCCGTGGGTTGCCGTCATAGGAGGTGTATTTATGTGGAACAACAGTCCTAGCGGGAACAGTAAACATGAATGTGGGGGGGGGGCAGGTGCTAAGAGCCATACTGCAACAGGCTCCTAAGGAAAAGAATGAGCTTGAGGCTAGGGAGGCAGAGCAATTGTAGAACATTTGCCCAGCATGTACAAGGCTGTGGGTTCCATCTTCAGCATCTGAGGGGATGAAAAAGGAAGGAAAAAAAAGGAAGAACAACCCAAATGGAAGCCTGCAGCTCTTGGCAGCCACAGTCACCGGGGGTCTTTTGAGTCCTAACTGAATCAATGTTTGTGGCATGGAGATTGTTTGAGGGACTAGAAGCTAAAACAGCCGATCTGCGAGCCAGGCACATATCACTGTGTGGGCAGGAGGAAGTAATGTTCAAGTCTGTCACAATCTAGAGCTGGTGGCCACTTCCCTGCCTTACATAGTCATCTCACAGCACCCTAGGCTTCTCGCGCCATACACGGAAAGTTCCATATCCCAGACAGCAGTGCTAAAACCTACACATGCATGGGAACCATAACACGGGTTTGTTCAGCTTGCTGAACTCCACTCCCAGAATAGATCTTTGGATAAAACCAAGAAGATTCGTTTCTAAAACGGTCCCGGGTGGTGTGCAAGCTGTTGACTTGGGGATCACTCTTTTTTTTTTAAGATTTATTTATTTATTATGAGTACACTGTAGCTGTCTTCAGGCACAGCAGAAGAAGACATTGGATCCCATTACAGATGGCTGTGAGCTACCATGTGGTTGCTGGGAATTGAACTCAGGACTCCTGGAAGAGCAGTCAGTGCTCTTAACCACTGAGCCATCTTTCCAGCCCGGGGATTACTCTTAAGAGACATAGCTTACCCCAAGGAAAGTTGTAACATATGAAGAGAGTGGCATAAAAACAAAAAAACAGAACAACACAACAAAAACAAAAACAACAAACAAAGGATGGCGGCTGGACATGGGTCAGCTCTTAACAGCTCTGGCTAGGCGTGGTGGCACATAGCTTTGATTCCAGCACTTGAGAGGCAGAGGCAGGGTGATCTCTGTAAGACTGAGGATAGCTTGGTCTACATAAGCAAGTCCAGGACAGCCAGGACTCTATTACACAGAAGTGCAGTCTCAAAAAACCAAATCAAACGAAAAGACTTAGGTTCAATTCCCAGCACATATGGCAGCTCACAACCATCTATAACTCAAGTTTTGGGAATTTAAGCCCTTTTATGACCCCATTGGCTCTGACCACATACATGGTGCACATACACACATTCAGGCAAAACACTCCTAAACATACAATAAAAATAAAGAAATATTTTTATACAAGAGGATGTTTATAGACAATCTTATTGCATTTATATTTATAAATTTATTTTAATCAGAGTTATATTTGATGGTAAGCTGTGGTGTGGATACTGGGAATTGAGCCCAGGTCCCTGGAAGAGACATCTCTTCAGTCCCCTTAACATTTCTTTTACTTCCTTTTATTTTATCAGTGCTAAGGACTGAATCCTGGGAATCTGTCTTATTTACTTTCTCTTGCTGCAATAAAACATTATAACCAAGGCAACTTATGAAAGAAAGTACTTATTAGGTGTCTTAGTTAGGGCTTCTATTCATGTGACGAAAACACTATGACCAAAAAGCAAGTTGGGGAAGAAAGGATTTGTTTGGCTTACATTTCCACATTGCCATTCATCACTGAACAAATTTAGGACAGGAACTCCAACAGGGCAAGATCCTGGAAGCAGGAGCTGATGCAGGAGCCATGGGGGGTTACTGCTTACTGGCTTGCTCCTCATGGCTTGCTCAGTCTGCTTTCTTATAGAACTCAGGACCACCTACTCAGGGTGGCACCACCCACAATAGGCTGGGCCCTCCCCCATTGAGAAACATATTGAGAAAATGCTCTAAAGCTTGATCTCATGGAGGCATTTCCTCAACTGAGGCTCCTTCCTCTCTGATGACTCCAGTTATGTTAAGTTGACACACAGAACCAGCCAGTACAATTCGGCTTACAATTTCAGAGGATTAGAGTTCATGGTGGCAGAACAAAGGTACA
Organism: Apodemus sylvaticus; assembly: GCF_947179515.1. NCBI lineage: Eukaryota > Metazoa > Chordata > Mammalia > Rodentia > Muridae > Apodemus > Apodemus sylvaticus. The sequence continues at coordinate 136,874,755 of NC_067474.1, forward strand.
GCAGTAGCAATAGCTGAGAATTCACACCTCAAGTCACAAGTAGGAGAGAGAGAACACTCAGGAGTAACATCAGACCTCAAACTTCTAAAACCTCAAAGCCCACCTCCAGCGACACACTTCCTCCAACAAAGCTGCATCTCCTAATCATTCCCAATCAGTTCTACAAATTGGGGACCAAGTATTGAAACATGAGCCTATGGGAGCCACTCTCATTCAAACTACCACTGCCTCATCTGCTCTAGGCATGACCCTTACATGTACATAGAACATAAGATATTAAACTTTAAAAATGCCTAGAAATGGCTCAGGGTTAAGAGCACTTGAAGCTTTTGTAAAAAGCCAGGTTTTAGTTCCCAGTTCTCATCCAGGCCTGATGGTTTGAATCCAATCCTTGACCCACATGGTGAACAGAGAGAGCCATTCCCTCCCAAAAGTTGTCTCTGATCTCCATATTTGTGCTGTGGCATGTATACACACACACACACACACACTAATAATTCAATCAATAAAATGTAATTTAAAATTTTGGGGATTTGACAATGATTTCCTTGCTAAAATATCAAAAGTAGAAGAAATAACAGCAACAACAAAAATAGATAAGTTAGACTTAATCAAGATTAAAAACCATTGTACACCAATGAACCCTATCAAGAAACAACCTATTGAAAGGCAGAGGACATTCATAAGTAATATCCAATGAGAGTCTACATCCAGAATATGTAAAAATTTTTATTGGTTATTTTATTTATTTACATTTTAAATATTGTTCCCCTTCTCAGTTTCCCTTCTACAACCCCCCTATCCCATGCCCCCTCTCCCTTCCTCCACCCACCCACCCTCTCCTGCCTCACCGCCCTAGCATCCTCCTACAGTAGGGCATCAAGCTTCCACAGGACCAAGGGCCTCTCCTCCCATTGATGCCAGATAAGGCAATCTTCTGCTACATATGCAGCTAAAGCCAAAGGTCCCTCCATGTGTACTCTTTGGTTGGTGGTTTAGTCCTTGGGAGCTCTTGGGGGAGGGTCCAGTTTGGTGACATTGTTGTTCTTCCTATGAGTTACAATCCCCTTCAGCTCCTTCTTTCCTTCCCCTAAGTACTCCACTGGGATGCCTGTGCTCAGTCTGATGATTGGTTCCCGCATCTTTATTGGTAAGACTCTGGCAGAGCCTCTTAGGGGACAGTCATACCAAGAATTCTTAAAACTCAATGACAAAATGAGAAACAATTGAATCTAAAAACAGGCAAAATGATTGAATAGACATGTAGTGCACAAGTGCATGGCAATATCAACATTAATCATTAGGGAAATATAAATGAAAACCACAGTCAGGTGTGGTGTTGTACCCCTTTAATCCCAGCACGTGGGAGGGAGAGGCATGCAGATCTCTGTGAGTTCAAAGCTAACCTGGTGCACATAGTGAGCTTCAGGCCAACCAAGCCTACAGAGACCCTGTCTCAAAAATCCTAATACTACTACTTCTAATGAATATGTAAATAAAATCCTCCTCATATCCCCAGTGATGGCACTATCTTAAAGATGTACAATAGTAACCATTGGTCATTGGTAGGGATGTGGAGAAGTGGAAACACTTGGCTATTGCTAGTGGAAATTTGCAATGGTGAGTCTCAATAATTTGGCTCATCTTCAAAATATTAAGCCTAGAATGACCACATCCCCAAGAATATTCACTCTAACTTTCTATCCTCAAAACCAGATGTCTCTGCTATTCATTCACAAATGTTCACGAATGGTATCTTTCCCATTCATGCTAGCTAAAGGTAGAAACAAATAAATGCATTTTAAAATATCATGTGTCCAATAATGGAATATCAGTCTGTCCCCAAAGGAGCAAAGCTCTCGTACATACTAAAAGATAATGAACCGATGCTAGAGAGATGGCTCAGTGGTTAAGAGCACTTGACTTTCTTCTAGAGGACCCAAGTTCAGCCCACAGCACCTACATGATGGGTCACCATGTTTAATTCTAGTTCTGGGAGATCTGAAACTGACTTCTGACCTCCAAGGGTGCTAGGCATGCATGTGCTGTGCATGCATACATTCAAAGCAAATTACTTATACACATAAAATAATAAATGATAGAAAACAAAGCATGATGAGCCTTGACAGTATCATATGAGATGAAAAAGACAGATAACACCACCACACACTATGTAATTCTATCATAGGAACATCTGGATGGGTAAATCTATGGTGAGAAGGGAGAGTAGCGGCCGCTGGGCTTGGGAAGCAGAGGATGGGGCCTGACTGTTTACTGAATACACTTTCCTTTTGAAGACACAAGGACCTTCTACATAGTGATGCTGGCTTCATGATGCTGTGAATAGACCCAATATACAAATGTATAGAATTCCACTTAAGTGCTTTTTAGAGTTGTTATTGTGTGTATACAGATGTTTTCCCTACTTGTTTATCTGTGCTCCACAGACAAACACAAATGTGGACAGTGCTTTTAGAGGCCAGAGAAGGTCATCAGAGGCCCTGGAACTGGAGTTACAGAAGGTTGTGAGCAGTCAAGCGGGTCCTAGGAATCGAACCAGGGTCCTCTGCAAGAGCAAGCAGTCCCCTTAACCACCCGCCACCTCTCCAGCCCCTGAATCACGCACTTTAAAATGGTTAAGAGGGCCAGGCAGTGGTGGTGCACGCCTGTAATCCCAGCACTTGGGAGGCAGAGGCAGGCAGATTTCTGAGTTTGAGGCCAGCCTGGTCTACAGAGTGAGTTCCAGGACAGCCAGGGCTACACAGAGAAAGCCTGTCTCGACAAAACCAAATCCAAAAAGCCAAAAATAAAAAAAAAATGGTTAAGAGGGCAATTTTTATGTTAGATTTGTTTTAGTACAATTAGAAAAAATGTCTGCTCTTACATCTCTTGCATCTCTTATTCTCTCTTACCCTCTCTCTTGTCCGCTCTTGGGCTCTCCTCCCCTCCCCCTCTCTCCACATGGTCATGGCCGGCCTCTGCTTCTCTACTCTCTCCCTCTCTCTGTCTTTCTCTGCCTCTACTACCCCCTTAACTTCCCTGAATAAACTCTATTCTATACTTAAAAAAAAGAAAGAAAAAGAAAAGAAAAGAAAAATGTCTAGCTAGAAGGTACAGATCAATATATTTGCCCAGCATGTGCAAAACCCTTATCCCAGCACCATACACAACAAAGTTTTCTATTGTGTTTTCAAACAGATAGATGTAGCAGATATAGTAATAACTTAATATACTATAGTTATAGCATAACTATAGTAATAACCCAAAGGAGATGTTAAGAAATACAAGTATAGTTGGACAGTGGTGGCACAGGCCTTTAATGCCAGCACTCAGGAGGCAGAGGCAGGTCAACCTCTGTGAGTTACAGGCCAGTCTGTTCTACAGAGTGAGTTGTAGGAATAGCCAGGGCTGCCCAGAGAAACCCTGCCTCAAAAAGCAAACAAAACAAACAAAAACAAAACACAGATATAGAAGAGCAAAACTGTTCCAGCTTGATGTCTGTTTTTAACTGAAGTTGGGTTGCTCTGAGTTCAAGATCTGGAAAAGTGGCTCTCAGTATCCCTGTTACAGGTGGCTGAATGGGAGCTCTGAGGTAGAAACCATGTAAGACTGATAGTTTAACATCATAAAAAATAAAATATAAATGTTTACATAACCCCCAGCCCCAAGCACACACACACACAAGGCCAGGATGGTTGAGTCAAATCACCTCCAAGCCTGACAACCTGAGTTTGACCCCTGGAATTCACATGGTGGAAGGAGAGAACCACTTCCTGAGAGTTGTCCTCTCACCTCCACATGTGCACTGCAGTGTGCACGTGTGCACACTCAATTAAGTTTAAAAAAAAAAAGAGGAAAAAAAAAAGAAAAGAAAAAAAGAAAAGAAACCTGTCAGGCCCAGGGGCAGCCCTGTCCGGAAAGTGCTGGTCACACAAGCCTGAGGACTGAGTCTGGTGCAGGTATGCCCGTGAAGATGCCAGGCATGTGGTGCACACTCACAGTCCAAGCTCTGGGAAGAGGGTAGAGCGAGGTGGATCCCTGGGGCTCGCAGGACTGCCGGCCAGACTGTTCTGGTTGCTGAGCTCTGGGACAGAACCTCCCACTCATCACACTTTCTGGTTTTTATTCTTTATTTTAAAAAAAGATTTATTTATCATTATATGTAAGTATACTGTAACTGTCTTCAGACACAACAGAAGAGAGCATGAGATCTCATTACAGATGGTTGTGAGCCACCATGTGGTTGCTGGGATTTGAACTCAGGACCTCTGGAAGAATAGTCAGTGCTCTTACCCCCTGAGCCATCTCTCTAGCCCCGGTTTTTTTATTCTTTTAAATAATAATATACTGGATTTGGCTGTTGTTATTGATCATATTCTTAGCTGTTCTGCAGAACGCTCCTCTTAGATCAATTAGTTTTTCTCTGGATTTTTCTGAGTTGCCAGGAATATCATCTACATGGAGAGATAGTGCTGTTTTCTTTTGTTGTTTTGTTTTGTTTTGTTTTGTTTTGTTTTGTTTTGAGACAGTGTCTTACCATGTAGCCCTGGCTGTCCTGGAATTAACTTTGTAGACTGGGCTGGCCTTCAAATCACAGGGATCTACCAGCTTCTGCCTCCCAACGTGCCACTATGACTGGTCCCTGCCTTCCATTTTTAATTTGCTGTCAAGTTTTTAAAAAGATTTATTTATTTATTTATTTATTTACTTACTTACTTACTTATATTTTTTTTTAAGTGTGTACTTACACTTTTCCTGAGTGTATGTAACTTCACCATGTCTATGCTGTGCTCCTGGAAGCCAGAAGTGGCACCAAACCCGGAGTACAGGTAGCTGTTGTAAACTACCAGACCTGCGTTGTGAACCAAACCCAGTTCTTCTATAAGAGTAGCAAATGCTCATAAGAATTGAGCCATCTCTCCAGCCCTTGCTAACAACTAAAATGAAGATGATGATGACAATAATAATAATAAAGATATTTAACTTTTTTAGTCATTTCCCACCTTTACCATCTAGCTGGTATCCAGAGTGACAGATTTCCAATTTCCGAACTTTAAATTGTCCATTTGTGAATCAAGGGAAAATGAATATCAGTCTGCAAGCTCGAACGGCACTGACCTTGGTCTTCAACTCTCCTGTTTCCTTGGAGACAGCAAAGGGAAGATAAATGAGGGCATTGTGTATGCAGCTCTTGCTGTGTGGGCTTGGAGGTGCTGCCGGTGGGCGTGCAGGCCATCTGCTCACACAACTAGAACTGTAGGAACAGTGAGAGATGTAGGCTAGCGCTATGAGCCAGAGTGATCCCCTCGTGCCTTGCTGTCCACGGCAGCTGCATGTTCTCTGAGGATGTCGTGACAGCAGGGCTTGGGTGTCGGACAGCTGCTGGGCCTCTCAGCAAGATGAAAATATGTCTCATCTCCTGTGTGTCTTGGGACCTGCAGTGAGCTTGAAGCCATAATATGTCGATGCTGCACATCCGTTCCAATGATCTGTGCGTGCATGTGTGGGAGTATTTGTGTATTTGTCCGTGTATACATGGTGTGTGTACATGCATGTGGAAGCCAGAGGTCTCTCACTGAACATGGAGCTGGCGACTCTGCTGAGCTAGCTGACTAGTGAGCTCCAGGAGTCCTCCTGTTCCCACTCCCATCAGTGTGATAGGTGCTCAAAGCCACGGAACTGGTTTCTATTACACAGGCTCTGGGAACCCAGACTCGGGTCCTCACTCTTGTATGGTAAGCACTTTGCCAGCTGAACCATGTCCCCTGCCCCAGAATGTCTTGGCTTTATACAATACCAGATTCTAATTTTTAGTGTTTACATTAGCATTGCTGCCAATATATTCACAGCTGAATTTGGGTTGAATTTTCTTTGCTCATACCATCCTGGGTTAGTTGGGCATTGGTTGTGTAGGTCTAAAATTCTTATTGGTAATTCCAAAATTAATTGTTTTTTGAAAACTAGAATCAGATACATTTGTTTGCTTGTGGGAGGTAGAGAGAGATTTTGAGTAAACCCGAGGGACATTAAAACCTATTGTGAGCCTCTGGGACATCCTTAAACTTCTATGTATCTACTTCATACATTTTATCACTGGGACACTTGACTTGTGAAACTAGTCCAGCTGTAATGTATTGTTACAGAGTCCAATATACATACCTTATAAACTCCCAAACTTATAAAAATATAAAGATATATACTATGTGCACCTGTGTGTATTTGTGCTCACACAAATGTGTGTGCATAGGTGCACACTTGTGTACTTGGAGGTCAAAGGATGCCCGGAGTCACAGATAGTTGTGAGCCACCAAACATAGATGCTGAGAATTAAACTTGAGTCCTCTGCAAGAGTAGTTTGTGCTCTTAGACACTGACCTATCTCTCTAGTCTCCTAAATTCATATAAGTTTAGGATGAAGAACTGTAGACCTATTTTAGCCTAATAAGATGCATTGGGTCATAGTCCTCTGGGTTCCTGTTTGTTTGTTTGTTTGCTTAGTTGGCCATTTGTTGTAGTTTGTGTAATCCAGGGGTAGTCTGTTTCTTTAAAGTATGGTTGTCGCTATTGGTGGAGGGTAAATTTTTTAGGACTTGGTTCTTTGGGGGCTCTTCTGTCTGCCTGTACCCACACTGGCCAATTTAAACACAAATATATTCATGCATGTGTGCATCTCCTGTGTGCATCCCCCTGTGTGTGTGTGTGTGTATGTAAACATGTGTTCGTGAGGTTGGAGACCAGAAGACAACCTCAGTGTTGTTACTGAGACACCATCTACTTAGTTTTGAGACACTAGGGTCCCTCAGTGATGTGGAGCTTACCCAATAGGCTAGGCTGGCCGTCCTATAAATTCCCAAGGTCGGCCTGTCTCCGCCCACCCCCATGCTAGAGGACCATCACACCTGTTTGTTTGTTTGTTTGGTTGGTTGGTTGGTTGGTTGGTTGGTTGGTTTAGTTTGGTTTTTCAGCACAGGGTTTGTTGATGTAGCCCCTGCTCTCACAGAATTAGTTCTGTGGACCAAGTTGGTCTCAGACTCAGATCTCTGCCTGCCTCTGCCTCCCAAGTGCTGGGATTAAAGGCATGCAGCACCATGTTCTGAAACAATTTTGTTTTGTTTTTGTTTTTGTTTTTTAAAACTTGGCTTCTAGGGAGCAAACTCAGGACCTGTGCTTGCAGGGCATGATTTTACAGCCTGACCGATACTCCCAGACCTCTAACTCTTATTAATCCCCACAATGAAGCATGGACTTATCATTCAAAGAACACAGAGGCCCCAATGACTCATTATCAACCAAGGGACTGTTTGACTTGCAGAAACTGCTGGCTTTGGGGCTGGACAGTTCTGAGATTATATTTAACAGTTATGCAGCACTATTTTAATGTGACCTCAAGGGGGCAGTCATAGACCACAAATGGATGGTTTTTTTTTTTTTTTTTTTTGTTAAGTATTCTTTATTCAAAGTTGAAAAGTGTACTATATTTTATACATTTTTGCAAAAAACATTTACTGGTACAAAACACTTTGCAACTGGGGAGAAGGCAATAAAAAGTTGATTTTAAAATTCATTTCTGTAAAGTACTGTTACAACACTGCGAATTCACAACTTCTTTTTTTCTTTATTTTTTATTATTATATTTAATACAATATATATTTTTCTACCAATCATAAAAATGATGTACATGTTATTAAATGAACACAAAAAGATAAATTCTTTTTGTTTGTTTGTTTTGTTTTTAGTAAAAAGAAAAGTCTTGGGTCTTACTGTGGTACAAACCCAAAATTAGAACAATTTTAAGAGATTGGAGTTCCTTGTAATAACACGGAGCTTATCCAATAGGCTAGTGAAATAAGTACTTCAATGTTCCTCATATCACCAAAGGATTTTACCTCCATGGTAGCTAAGCTAAGAGTTGACAGTTCTGCTGTGTCAAGGAATGAATTGTAGGCACGATTATTTGGATACAGATTTCCTGCTATGATCAAAGCTATTTGACTTGAGTGATTATCATCACCCTCCACCCAAACTGACTCAATCCAAATTGATGTCCTATCTTTTTTAAAACGGTTATCTTGTGCAGACATCCGGAGAATAAATCAAGTCTAACAATAGCAGAGTGATCTACTTGGTTCCTGCAAATTATAAGTTGTAAAAGGTAATTCTGAGATATTACTCAAGATCTATTTCCCACCAAAGTCCAATCTTAACAATATAGAAATGTCTCTCTTCTCCTCCACCCCTTCTCTTCTCCACCCATTCTTCCTTCCCCATAAAGCAGAACACCACAGTGCTCAACGTACTGCCTCTGAAATGACCTGCTAGACTAAGTAAGGGCTTGGTTCATTCAGGTACCTGCAGAGTATGACTACAACAGGAAACTGAATCATATGAAAAATAGATTACCTATTATATTTATCAAGTCTGACTGTCACCAGCTCTGTGACCAATGGAGGTGACTTAATTGCTCTGTGGGCCAGGCTCCTTATCTATATCAATAAAATGATAGAAATACTGACTAAGCCTCGAGCATGTGCAGACAGATATATCCACTGCATGGCTTTGAGCCTGGATAGGAGATAAATGCAGGCAAGGAAAGGATTTCAAAGTATCTTGGAAACAGCGATTCCAGGAGCTTGGGATGGGAGAACTAAGGGAAGATGTTTAAATGATTGAAACTCAAGCTTAACTAAAGAGCCCTGCACAGGGAAGTTCAACCTCTAATAAAGGATACTTCTCAGCACCTGTTACTGTAATTTTTAACTGAAGCAGGATGGAGTTGGTCTGCAAGAATGGGAAAGCTGACAACTGTCTTCAGACAACCCACAGGAACATCCGCTGTGGCCAGGGTAAAGAAGAATTGCTGGGTAATGTTCATAAACTCAGACAACCCAAAGGAAGGATCCAGGCCCCTCTTCCTCTCCAGTCTCCTCCTGTCTCTTCACGAATGGGGAGTCTGCTATGGCAAGGCAGGGGCTTGCAGAGTCCCTGCCCCAGGAGAGAAGACACCGGTGGTTTGGAGCTAATAGATGGCAGTTAAGTAATAATTAGCTCAGCATTTCTCTTTGTGTGCTCAGTCATTTGCACTTCTCCTCACATATTTAACTTCCAAAACTCAACAAAAACTGATGCTGCCACTGGTCATTTGTCTGCCTAGATAAACTTTCCAATTCAGTTCTTGTTTTGTTTTTTGAGATAGGGTCTTTCTACATAGCCCTAGCTGTCTTGAAACTCACTATATAGATTAGGCTGGCCTCAAACTCATAGAGATCTGCCTGACCTCACAACTATCTCTAACTCCAGTTGTGAAGGATCTGACACAGTCTTCTGGCCTCTGTAGGCACGACATGCACATGGTACACAGGCATACAGGCATACAGAACAACCACACACATAAAATAAAAGTAAAGGCTAATTAAAATAAAATAAATTAAAAGGCTAATTAATTAAAATAAATACCAAACTTAACAAAGATTTAATGTGCAACTCATAAAACCCAAAATTCACAAGAAAGAGTAAAGACATGTCTGGTAATATCCAAGATAATTCTGACGAAAAACAAAGACTGAAACACTAGGTACCCAGGTGTGTGTGACAGGAATTTGCAGCCTCCTCCTCTGGGGCTGCTTTTCATTGCTGTTTCAAAATATCAGAGAAAATCAACTTAAAGAGAAAACATTTGATTCACAGCTTTAGAGGTTTCAACCCATGGTCACTTGGCCCTGCCAACTCAGGTATATGGTGAGGTAGAACACCATGGCAGGAAACACGTGGAAGAGTGAAACCGCTCACATTACGCTGGCTGGGAAGTAGAAGAAATTAGCCTGTATTTTTATTTTATGTGTGTGGGTGTTTTGCATGCATGCATGTCTGTGTATCATAGGCATGTAGTGCCTTCAGAGGCCAGAAGAAGGTATCAGATCCTTCAAACCCATTAAACCATGAGTCAGTAAACAATGTTACTCCAGTCATGAGATGAAGCCATTCAAGACCTAGTCACGTCCCCAAGGCCTCACCTTTGAACACTGCTGCATTAGGGACCAAACCTTCAACACATCAGCAGCCTGGTCTCCCAAACCACGATGGTCTGGTAGCTTGCTCTGTGTTCAGACTTTTCTTGGATGTTCTTGCTGTCTTTCTGGCTAACAAAATAGAACAAACATTCGCTTCTTCAGACAAGAGCACTTTGATCCTCACTTCAAAAGGGAAAAACAAAATTTTAATACTCGTTTGGGAGATATTCATACCATTCTCTTCTCTGGTGTGTTAATAATGCTGGTCTGATGTCAACTTGACACAAACTAGAATTATATGAAGGGAGGGAACCTTAACTGAGAAAATATAGCCATAAGATCCAGCTGTGAAACATTTTCTTAATTAGTTACTGATGGGGGAGGGCCCAGCTTCTTGTGGGTGGTACCATCCCTGGCTGGTGGTCCTGGATTCTGTAAGAAAGCAGGCTGAGCAAGCTATGTGGAGCAAACCAGTAAGCAGCACCCCTCCATGGCCTCTGCATCAGCTCCTGCCCCCAGGATCTTACCCTGTTTGAGTTCCTGTCCTGACTTCCTTCAGTGATGGATTACAATATGAAAGTATAAGCCCAATAAAGCTTTCCTCCCCAGCTTGCTTTTTGGTCATGGTGTTTTGTAAAACCCTAGCTAAGATATTATCTGTCAAATTTGTTCATAATCCCAAATAAACATAGCCAGCCCCCCCTCCTCTCTCACTGACAAGACTCACGCATACTAGGCAAATTTAATATGTAGCAAAAGATGACCTTGGACTTATGATCCTCCTGCTTCTATTTCCAAATCCCAAGGAAGGTTTGGATTACAGCCATGGGCCACTGTGGCCAGTTTATTGATGTTGGGATTGAATGCAAAGCTTCATAATAGGTGACCACTTTACCACTGACGCTTCTTTGTCTTCCTGTAACAAATCTAGCCCACTCCAAAGAATATGTTCCACACCCCAGAGATCATTACTATCATAATGATTGAGTGAGACACCATGTTTGTCCCTCAGGGAACTTGGAGTAGGTACATCATCCAATCAACCTACAGGTGATCATTTGATTGGGATGTCACAATTTGCCAGCATCCACATTTCTATGATCACGGAATTCAGCATTGATCTTTCAGCCAAAAATAAAATCAACTCAATGTCGTCTCTTTCAAATTCCCACTTTAAGACTCTGTTTTCTGGGTCCACTGATTCTAGCCATCAGGACACAATCAACAGAAAGAATCTTACCAGTAATTTGAACAGGAAGAATTCAATATAAATAATTACTAACTGTATTTCTGAGCCCATAAAAGGTTTGGATTGCATAGGGTTGAGATTGCTGGGGATTGAGAAACTGGTGGTGCTGTTATCTCTGAGAAGATTGATGGGCAAACTGGCTGCTGCTGCTGCTGCTGCTGCTGCTGCTGCAGGAGACACTGCTATTGCCTGCTGGATTATGTCTACAACTCCAGGATTCAGCAGGCTGAGGCAGCAGTATCCAGTGAGTTTCTAGCCAGCCTGGGCTACACAGTGACTGCAAGACTGGACTGAGCTACAGAGCAAGATGGTCTTAAATAGAAAGAGAAAGATGATTTCAGCATTTTTTTTTAATCGCTGTGATAAAATACCATGACCAAGGTGACTTATAGAAGAAAGGTTTATTTAGGTTTACAGCTCCTCTTCACCTTGGGAAGCATGGGGGTAGACATGACCGCAGCAACAACTGACGCAGGAAGCTAGCTGGGAATGGTGTAGTTTCTCCAAAAAGGACCACACCCCCTAAGCCTCCTCAAACTTCACCACCAACTGGGGACCAAGTAGTCAAATGCCAGAGGCTATGGGGGACATTCGTATCTAAACCAGGAGGAGCTGTGAAGACACAGGGATATTGTTGTGAGCTGTTAGAGAGGCATTGGAAGTTCACAGAGAAACACAGAGGAAGTTGTTCTACCTGGGAGAAGAATCCCAGAGCCATATCTGTCTTCAGGCAAAAGATTTATTGAAACAGCGTGCCAGAGCCACAGCAGGAAGGCTCCCATCCACGCGGGGACAGCTGTCAATTATGAGAGGTAGGGAGGGGGGAAATGTTGGGTCCTAAGGTAGGTTGGCCTCCTCTGATGTACAGATATTGTGTTTTCTTATTTATCTGCCCAAAACAGGTATTTCAAAGGTACCAAGGCCATCCCTGGATCAGGAATATCTCGAAGAACAAGGGGCCTAGTCCAGCTGTAATGAGACTGTTCTGTCTGCTATCCTTTCTGTTTGGATCCCAGGAAGAATGAAGATGAGATTGGTTCTTGTGAGCTCTTCCAAAGGGGAAAGAAAGACTGTAGGGCCAGATCTGTGAGGCTCTTCATAGCAGCTAGAGGGCCTGTGATCACTGCCCCCGTCCATGTATACTCTCACACTGTAAAGGTACCTCTTCTGATGGTCCTCCTTTGATGCTCTGAGGCCTTCCTGACTGTGATGGGTTATCATGGGTTATCAGCTTGGTTGGACTGAAAGCCACCATGGAGATTAGTAAAGTACACTCCTGGTAGAGGACAGAGGCCAGCAGAACCAAGATGAGCTCTTCCTGCTGGCGCCAAAGCTGGCAGACAGCAGATTCCAGCTTCTCCAGCTATTCAATGTGGGCTCACACCAGCGACTCTCCAGGTGTCCAGGCTCTCTGTCCCAAACTGGAGCTGTATTACCCATGTTCATGCTCTGGCGCTTCCAGCTATGGGCAGTGACAGCTTCTTGTTCTAATCTTCATATTTGAACTATCCAGCCTCCAGTGATGTAAGCCAATCTAAAATACCTGTAATAGTCTGTGCTTGTTTTTATGTTCATTATCATTTATTAATTATAGATAGTAATGAGTTGTATTATGATACTTTTGTACATGTATATATTATATTTTGGTCATATTCACTCCCTGTGACCCTCTCTAGACCCTCCCTTTCCCACAGAGCTTCTTCATCTTTTTTTTTTTAAACATAAACAGCACATTTAATTGGTCAAAAGTAATTCAGTTGAAGACACATTTGAAATTGTCCAGGTTTCTTTTCTTTTCTCTTATAAAAAAAATAAAGGATGAAAAACACAAAACAAAAAAGCCAATCCAACAACCAACCAAACAAAGCCATCTGTCTTCCAATAATGTCCACAATATGTCACCCCAAGTATCTCATTGAACAGACACAACAGCGATAGAAGGAAAAAGCAAACTGCTGTTTGCAGATGGCGTGATCTTGCTTTTATAAAATAACTCTACACCAACTAACTAACTAACTAACTAACTATTCTGTTAGAAATTTAAGTGTATTTAATAAAGGTGATGGGTACAAAATCTTAAGAAGCCGGGCGATGGTGGCTCACGCCTGTAATCCCAGCACTCTGGGAGGCAGAGGCAGGTGGATTTCTGAGTTCAAGGACAACCTGGTCTACAGAGTGAGTTCCAGGACAGCCAGGACTATACAAAGAAACCCTGTCTCAAAAAAAAAGCCAAATCCAAAAAAAAAAAAAAAAAGTATAAAATCTTAAGAAAATCAGTTGTATTGAGCTCCTTTGTCTTAACAACTGGTCTCTTTCTAATTTACTGTAAGTATTTATTCAGTGATCCCATGCGTTTTACTAGGGGTGGCCCTTATAGGTTATTTACAGGAACATGGGCACCTTACTAGTGGCTATACCACTGAAGAAATTGCTTCTCCCTTCCCCAGTAACCATTAAATGCTTATAACTCTTCAGGAGAGGCGGAGCCTCCTGAGAATCTCCTTTCCAGGCAGGGTTCGGACAGGCCCCGACTTGTATGGCTGTGTGAAGCTGGGCAGGAGTCGGTGGTTCTCACCACTGCACCCCCACCTCAGACATGTAGATTCTTCTCTCTCTCCCCTGACGTTTCCTGAGCCTTCCAGGGAATGATACAGGCGCTCCAGTTACGGCTGAGCACTGAACTTTGATCAGATCTGAGTCTCTGAGTCACCATTACCTGCAGAGACGCGAGGCTTCTCTGACCAAAGCCGGTTCTGTTTCTTTAGAGAACCCTGGTAAACCCACCTAGAAGACAGCCCTCCCAGAACCTGCCTTCGTGTGCACGTAGGTTAAACAAAGCAGTGCTTATAATCCTAACGCCGGCTCTATTAGGCTCCAGGGATGGGGGGCGGTGCTTTCTATCTGCTCTAATCACAAAGGCCAAGTTGCAGACACTTAAGGAGATCCCCTGTTCCCAAAGCCTGCTGAAATTATTCAAACCAGCCCATCTTAAGCCTGATATAATAACCCTGCCTTTCTTGGTTCTCCTGGTGAAAAACACAATTCTGTGTTAGCCTGAGTGCTCCCAGCTGATCTCCGTGCTTCTCCGTGTGTTCCCAACCCAGCCTTGCAGTGCCAAGCCTCACATTTCCAGGAATCTAGGAGACACTTCTCTTTTTCTCGCAGTTATTTTTGTGTTTTCCCACAGCCTCTGACTTAAACCGTCCCACTCAGCATCCTCCATTGACTGAGCCTATCAGGAAGCCAGTTGGCAGAGGACAAACATGGTTCCCAGAGCCCAACCCCAGCTTCACAAAGCAGATTATGGGGGCAGTGCGGGGGTGGGGGGGGGAGCAGAAGGATAACAGCTTAATCACTGGCACAGTGCTCAAGTTAGATAAAGTCCAAACTATTAAGGCGCTTATAGTGCGGAGCAAACTGTAGCAGAGCAGAAAATGCATCTCAAAGGCATGCCACACTCAGGAACACCATGCACAGGAAGACTAGAGGACGCCGACAGTGGGGTATTAGAGAGGACTGCCGTACAGACACCTGGCAAAACCAAAGGGGATGAGGGAAGCCGGTGTGTAGGTAGGTATTCTTCAGCTCTGTGGATGTCAGGGAGCAGAGCCTTAGGGTAGAGGAGGGTAAGCAGGGAGACCCTGAGATGAGGCATGTATCAACCCTCAGGAATGGCAAAGAGGCTGTGTGATGTCGATTTTATTGTTAACATAGCCTGAGTATGGTACTCAGCTGTTCGGTTAAACAGTAGTCTAGTCGCTGCTATTGTACTACTTGGGCTCTGATCAATATTTCTATCAGTAAACCTTGAGGAAAGCAGACAGTCCTCCATCGTGTGGGTTGCTCTCATCCAGTCAGTTGATGGCCCTAAGATTACAATTCCCTGAGGAAGAAAGAATTCCATCTCCAGACCCTGGTTTAGAAATCCATTGTTTGTTTCCAGTCTTCCTACCCCACAAGAATGCAATGCCAACTCCTCCTGCCTGACCTGTCAGCCAGCCTGCCTTGGACTCTCCTGAGTCCGATCACATGAACCAGTTCCCACCGAGGCAGTATCCCCATGCACGTCCCCATGCATCCCAATGATTCTGTTTCTCTGAAGTACATTAAGATAAGCCTTCAAGATGCAGGAAATGGGTCCTTGGGGCAGACGGAAGTTGGAGGAACCGGTTTTGCTTTTGAAAGATCAATGTCTGTTTAGACTGTTATGGAAGAAGGCAACCCACCTCCAAGGCTGTTCCCAATCTCCAGGCAAGTGGCAACAACCGTCACAAGAGGTATGAAAACTGACACCCCCACACACTGACCCCTACCCTCAAGACAGATTCTCACTGGGTAGCTTTAGTTGACCTGGAACTCACTATGTAGATCAGGCTGGCTTTGAACACACAGAGATCTACCTGCCTCTGCCTCCTGTTTTCAAATGTTATTTTATGTATACGGGCTTTTTTCCTGTGTGTATGTTTGTGAACCATATACATGCCTGGTACCAGTAGAGGATAGAACCTCTTCCAACATCTGATAACAATGTTGAATCGTCATGTGACAATTGAACCCAGGCCCTTTGGAAGAGTAGCCAGTGCTTTTAACAACTGAACCATCTCTCCAGCCCCAGCTGTTATTTCTTTATCCCAGGCATCTGACTTTAGATTCTGGGTCTTATAAGAAAAGCATCTCTACACATACTACAAATATTAAAATGCACAAGCTACGGAGCTAACACGGGTAGGTGGGACTCTAGTTACTGGCCAGACTGCTACCTTCTTTCAGTGTATTCCATAAACGATTCTTCCTAAAGACGATAAAATAGAAGGCTGAAGTGAAGGTTGGCTTGTTACGGCACTGACAGGTGAGTAATTCCGGATAAAGATAAACCGATGACTTCTTCCAGCAATGAGCAATGCAGTGCGTGCCGGCAGCCGCAGCGTGGGCGAAGCGTCACAGGCTGCTGCTGTTTCTCAGGGGTGGCTATTTTGGGAGGCTCGTCTATCAATGGTCACGATGGTGCTCTAATGAGTTTATAACTTGTAAAGAGTTCCCTTTGTTCTCCCTATGCAGTTACTATGTGCAGAGGCCAGGGAGCACGTCAGTATTTCGATGTCTTGTCACTCCTACCTGCCTCCAGCCCTGCTTCTCACAGTGACAGGCACTGTGAGGATATGGGGGAGGTTGTCAGAACTAGGAATTTTTTTTTGTTGCATTAAAAATTGTATTACATTTATGTGTTCCTTTGTGTGTATGTGTGCTGTGGAACACAGTCGTAGAGGTGAAAGAACGACCTGAAGGAGTTGTTTCTCTCCTTCAGCAGTGAGGAATAGAACTCAGGTCACCAGGCTTGTGGTAGCAGCCATTACTATAGAGCCATCTCACTAATCCAGCACTGAGAGGTCTCTCCTCACTTGCAAATTCTCCTCTCAGAATGCAAGTTTGACTGCTTCCAACTTTTGTTTTATTTATTTATTATTATTACTATTAGTATATTTTTGTTTGGTATAGTGTTTGCTTGAGACAAGTTCTCACTTGTAGCTGTTGTTGTCCTGGAAGCTGCTATGCACATCAAGCTGTCCTCAAACCAAGACATCTCTCTGCCTCCTAAGTGCTGGAATCTAGCGTTTTTAGTGAAGCTTTTGTTTGTTTTTGTCTTAGATTTAGTTTCTACTTTGTGTGTATGCCTGCATGTATGCATATATACCACATGTCTGCCTGGTGCCCCTGAAGACCAAAAGAGGATATTGGATTGCCTGGAACTGGGGTTACAGATGGTTGTGAGTCACCTGTTGTTGGTTTTGTTATTGGTTATCTTTCTATTGCTGTGATGAAATAACTATGATGAAAGCAATTTATAGAAGAAGGTCTTTAATTGGGCCTATGGTTTCAGAGATTTAGAGTCCATGATGTCAGAGTAAAGGTGTAAGTGACAGGGATATCTGAGAGCCCACATCTTGACCTGGGAATAGTCAAACAGTCTAGAGGTCTTGATTGTGTTTGTTTTCCCTGCCAGTAAAAGAATTAAAAGGCAGGAAAAAAATCCCAAGGGCAGCAGGTAGTGGGAGAGAAACCTCAGACACCACAGACAGGAGCAGTCAGAACCAGCAGCTGCAAGGAATTTAGTGGGGCAAACAGACACAGAGAGAAAAAGACTCTGCAGAGCAGAAGAGGGGGCTCTGGAAGTCAAAAAAATCCAGTCTCTACTCAAGGGTTGGGTTTTTAAAAAAAAAGTGTCTAAAGAGTTTTCCTCCCCTAATTTAGGGTTAATCAATTTGTAAATAGTAAAGATGGTTGGTTGGCTCACAACTTTTGTGGAGTGCGTCCTGATCTGGCCTGGGACTTATTGAGACCGTCCATGGCAGAGGGACTGCTGGTGAGAGAAAATGGCATACAGGATCTTTGTTTTAAGCTCCCAGGCAGGAGGGCGAGGAAGAAGATGGCCACCTTGGAAATTTGCCACCTTTATTTCCCAGCCACAGCCCCGCTTCCTATCTGTCTATCAGGGAGTCTATCTAACTGATAGCCTCTTGGGAGAAGGCAGAGAGAGAGGTACACTGGGAATGTCATAAATCTTTTGAAACCTCAAAATTTGCCTCCAGTAACACATCTCCAACAATGCCACATATCCTAATCCTTCCCAAACAGTTCCACCACATGGCAAGACACAGGAAACACACATGAATATGTTTGTATTTCTTCTGGTTGCTCCCATTCTTCTTCGGAAGCCACTGGGATCCAATCACTGGGGAATCCTCACCAGAGACTTTATCACCTCCCAAAGCCCTACTTCTAAACATCAGTCAGATTCAATCTCTCTCCTCCTAATAGCCCACAATGAGGATTAAATTTCAATGCATGAACTCTTGGGGACACTCTCAAATTAAAGCAATATCCATTAATAGAAGAATGGTTAAATGAATTGTGAGCAAGTTAGTTCAGAACGTGTGTGTGTGTGTGTGTGTGTGTGTGTGTGTAATCTGCATTTGTGGTCTGTGTGGTCTGTGTCTCTATGTGTGGTATGTATAGTACTGTGTGGTGTGTGTGGTATGTATGTGTATAGTGTGGTATGTGTGTGTGTGTAATATGTGTTTGTGGTCTGTGTGGTCTTTGTGGTTTGTGGTTTCTATGTGTGATATGTATAGTATTGTGTGTTGTGTATGGTGTGTATGTAGTATATATGTGTAATGTGTGGTATGTGTGGTGTATGTGTGTGATATATGGGGTGTGATTTATATGTGTGGTATGTGGTATATGGGGCATGTATGTGTGTGTGCATGTGTGTGTGTGTCTAAGGTATGTGTATGGTGTGTGGGGGTCTTGCAAGTGAAATAATGACAAAAAGAAATAAATATATCAAGCTTATCTGAGGCTGCCCCCATAGAAGCAGCAGGATAGAGTGGAAAGTGGAGACTCTCACCATTTGTTCTGTGTCCTTTCTTACTGTTTGAATTTATTACAATGAACCTGAACTGCTCCTCCCCCCCTCTCAGTTGTGGGTTCAGATCTCATTATGAAGTATAAATTGGTTTCAGGCTTGTAATCCTCCTGCCTTAGCCTTACAGGGTGCACCACCACACTTCAATCATGAATTACTCTTGTAACCAAGGAACAAAGAAAGTAAATCTGGGCATGGTGCCTCATGCTTGCAATCCCAGAATTCAGAAGACTAGGGCAGAAGGATTGCAGTGAGTGTGGGGTCAGGCTGGACTATCTGGTGTGTTCTAGTATAGCCTGGGCTAGAAACTCCAACTCAACAACAAAACAAAGGGTTGGAGAGATGGTTCAGTAGTTAAGAGCACATGCTGGTTTTACAGAGATCTGGGCATCAGTTTCGAGCCCCAAATGGTGCTCACAAGCATCTCTAATTCCAGTTCTGGGGATTTTGATGTGCTTCTCTGACTTTTCCAGGCATTGCATGCAGGCAGTGTATACATTTCAGAAACAAAACAAAACAAAAACAAAATGAAACAAAACCCCTCAAACACATACAAAGAAATAAATCTTTTTCAAAGAGAAAAAGAGAAAGGAACTGACTTTAAATTTTTAAATAAACATTTAAATGTAAAAAAGAAATACTAAGCTGGGGGTTGGGGAAAGGCTTAATAGTAGCTAAAGAGCTTGCTGAGCAATTATGAGTTGGTTCCCCTGCCTGGGTAAAACGCTGGGTCTGTGGTTGTGTACCTGTAATCTCAGCACTGAGAGGCGGTGACAAGAGGAACTGTGGCCTATGGTGGTGTCTCTGGCTAGACAATCTAGCCAATCCATGATCTCCAGGTCCAGGGAAAGTCCCTGGAGAGAGATCAGGGAAGACATCCTATTTGATTTCCAGCCTCTGATATCCATGTACAGGCATGCATACACATACTCACACCCAAATACCAAACCGTATTTTGGTACCACAAAACAGTGGTGAGACCTCCAGTCTCAGAGGCTCTGGAGAGCAATTTGAAGTCTTCTGTTCCTAGGAACTGATTACACTTGGGCCGAGAAAGTGGACAAATGGCTGGGATTTATACAGGGAAGCAAATATATGTCATTGTTCACTCCTGTTTGAATATTGAATTTTAACCATGAGGATATATTTCACATAGTTCATAGAAATATTTTGTATTTCTAGGCTTTGTACTGAGGACAAATCACAGCCATTAGCTAATGTCTAGCCATAAGAATGTTCTTTGCACCATGATTTATAATAGTGCAGATCTGTAAGCAATCCCTCAAAATCTAACAAGAGCAACTCTCCAAATGAGTTATAGTACATAAATAATGGGTGTGGGAGAGGATGGCTCAGTCAGCAAAGTGCCTGCCCTGCAGGCCTGACCTCCTTAGCCAGGACCCTCAGACATCATAGTGGTGCCGGATATAACCACAGCACTGGGGGAGTGGAGAGAGAAGGTTCCTGGAGCTCACAAACCAACCAGCTCAGTAATCAGTGAGTTCCAGGCTGAGTAAGAAGCCTTGACTCAAAATCTAAGACATATGCCTTTAATCCCAACACTTACGGGCAGAGACAGTTGGACCTTGGAGTTCAAACCAGCCTGGTCTACAGAGTGAGTTTAAGGATAGCCAAGACTACACAGAGAAACCACGTCTTGAATAAACCAAAACAAAAACCAAAAGCAACAAAACTAAGACACAGGGAAACAAAGGCAGTTTGTGAGTTTGAGGCCAACCTGGTTTACACGGTGATTTCCAGGACAGCCAAGGCTATATATAGTAAGTCCCTGTCTCAAAAATCAAAATAAACAAACAAGCAAAGGTGGAGATTGACTGATTGTAGAATTTTAATCCAGCAACATGACTACACTGGCAAGGGATCACATCCAAAAACCTAGGTCTGTGTGATCCATCTGAAATACAAACATGCCTTTAGTACACACTTTTAATCCCAAACAATGTAGATAATAAGGTTAGTTTATGAAGGAATCAGCCATGTTTAAAAGTGATGTCGAGTTAAGAGGCAAAGTGACAAATCAGAGAAAGACTTGACAGAATAAACCAGAGACAGGATATGCCAATGTTTCATAAGAACAGATAAGAAAGAGAGGCTATTTTAGAGCAGTGCAGAGGGTGCAGTTCAGTTGAGTTCAGGCAATGCAGTAGAGTTCAGTTCAGTTTGGAGCAGTTCAGTTCATGGAGGCAGTCTTTCCAAGCAGAGCAATTCAGTCAGAAGCCAAGAGAAGCCAATCTGAATCAGTCAGTTTGGAGAGGACTTTGAGCCAGAATAGCTGAGTTGAACTAGCCAACCAAAGTTCGGAAAGAGCTAGAAAAGAGTGAGTTTATTCAGCAATAAACCTCAGAGATGGCAATTGCATCTGGCACATAAAAGTTACTTTTACAGACTGAGAAGTACACCTAATAACCCAATGTCAACCTCTGCCCTCTGAACACATGTGCACACGTGTGAACACCTGCACCATCGTGTGCAACTCCCACACAAGAACACACACAGAATGGAAAACATTAACCTTAAAATGACTTTATAGAAAAATGTGTTATTAGTAGTAAGACATCTGTTTTTGTAAAGATGACCAAATTGCATAGGAAGATCAAATTAAAAAAATATATAACAGAGCCAGAAAGATGGCCCTACAGTGAAGGCATTTGCTTCCAAGGGGGGTGGCCCGAGACTTACCAAGTAGGAGGAGTGAAATGACCCCCACACCTTGTCCTCTGACCTCCACTCAACTATTGTGGCATTCATGAACCCACTCCCCACATAATAAACAAACAAATAAATGTAATAACTTAAAAGTGTATACATAAGCACAGATGGTAGCATAAACTTGAAATCTCAACACTAGGGAGGCTAAGATGGGAGGATCATGGGTTTCAGGTCAGCCTGGACAGCTGAGTGGTGGGCTACATAGTAAGGCTCTGCCTCAATAAAACAATCTCTGTCTATCAATTCTCTGTCTGTCTATCCATGTCTAATGTTATTGACATCACATTGCTCTCCAAAGCATGAAATTGATTGTAGCTTCACAGTAACCTTGCCCTCACATTAGGTTTTTTTGTTTTGTTTTGTTTTTACATTTAAATTTTGATTGAAAATTTAAAAGCTAATGCCACTTTTTTTTCTTCCTTTCCTTTATTCATTCTTTCTCTGTCCTTGTAATTACAAGAGCAATTCATGAGCTAAGTGCTTTATCTATTCACAGTTTCACTATATTTTATGCAGTGAGTGCATTAGTGTCATGGTACCTAAGTGGGGGTCAGGGGGCAACTGGTGACAGTCAGTTCTTGCCTTCCATTGTGTATGGACCCAAGAATTAACCTCAGGCCCTCAAGATTGACAGTGGGCACCTTTACCCCATGGTGTAGTTTTGGATGGGCAGGTGGTTAGATAAATAGACAGAAACACAATCCAAGCCAACAGATACCAAACAGTTAATGTATTTTACATCTTAGTAGGAATAACATTATTAGGCTGACTGTTCTGTGTATGTGTGTGTCCGCATACACACGTGTGAACACATATATGTTTAGGTAAAGTAACCACAGATTGAACAGAGACTAGGAAAAGTTTTCCAACACCAAGAACCCTGTGAAAACAAAACTTGTTTTTCTTTTCTTTTATCTTTTTCTTTTTTTTTAAAAAATTCAAAATGGCAACAGCCCAACACAGAATCAATGGTGGGGCTCTTGTGTGGCTGCAGTTTGTATACCCCCGAAGCCAGTCCTGTGCGGGTGTCTGTCTGAGCTGTGAACAGCTGTGGGAAGTCTCATCTCTGGTCCAGTCTAGACAGAAGGAGAGAAGCTGACATCTGACATATGAGCCCCACCAGGTGCCCCATCTTGAAAACTGAAGGAATATTACCTACAGTCATATAGAGCTACAGTGTTGAGCAGTATTACAACTGATGTTGGTTGAATGTTGACTATGTACCAGGTTTTAACTTTTTTGTATGGTTAATGCTTTAAAAACCCTTACAATAGCCTGATAGTGAAGACGCTATATTAGAACTATTTCTAATATTGACAAAATAGAATCAGAGGGGCCCAATGTGGAGCATGCTGTGTGATTAATTGGATTCTTGATTTTGGCTACTGTTCTAATCTCCCAGGCCCACAAGAGAGTGTGTGGCAATTCCTAGTGTATATGACATCTAAACAGCCAGTACAAAGACCAATTGTCCTGCTTGGGTACAACCTTTTAGCTTTCCCCTGGCCACCAACACATGTATCTAAGTATCCTTTCCCTCTGGCCCTGACTCCTGTTTGTCAATCAGATCATCCCTGGTCTTTACAGCCCCTTCTCTGGAGGCCATAAACACTTACAGGTGGATGCCTCACATGGGGTCTGGGCTATCCTCATGTTCTGGTCTTAGGACTTTCTCTTTCCAAGTCAACCCCAAGCTTTTCCAGGAAGGTGATAAGCTACCTCACCTCCCTGCCTTTAGTCTGAAAGAGCCCTGAGGTCTGAAGTCTGTCTATGTGCTTCCAGGGTCTCCATCTGGGCAATTCTGATCCTATGCTCAAGTGACATGAGAGTAAGAACAGTGATAGTATTCCTTTGAGCCTTCCCCACCCTTGCCGGGCTAAAATGCTGCGAGGATGAAGCCCTTTCTCCCGCCTGACTCTTCCACCCATCCTTTAGGGCCACTCAAAACCCATGCAAAGTGGCCCCGCAGTCCCCTCTGCTGGCAATTGTTTTTCAATGCAGGCTCTCCCTGACCTTGAATGGCCTCTATGACTTGAGATGCCTCTGGCTGCAAGCCACAACAACCAGCTCTGGCTATCTTAAGGGGAAAAGGACAGGGTGAAGGGGTTGGGTGGTAGAGGGATGAAGACAGGACAGAAGAGGTGGGGACAGCCAGGGATGATGGGTTAGAAGGGTTATGGAGTATCTCAGGGACTAAAGAAAGGATTAAACAGCTAAAAAAGAGTATCACAGAAGGAAAGGGCAGATCCCAGGCCCACCCCACAGCTAGAGATCATGTGACATGTGACTATTATACAGCATCCTTATCCAGGTGACTCAACTCTAACAAAAGATCCCTGTGTCTCTCCATTCAAAGCTCTAGACCATCAGGATATAGCTTGGGCTAGCTTGAGCCAGGCTGGACCCTGTCTGATCATGAACTCGCAGAGGGCCATGGAAGTTATCTATGACCAAAGATGCTGTTCCTAACGTTGAACAGCCAGAATGACTCTGGCAAAAGCCCGTCAGAAGACGCTGACCAATCTCTAAGCAGCATCCTATAGGCTCTACACCCTGCCAGGCTGGAGGGAAGGGAAAATAGAAACTCCACTTGGTAGCTCATGTGACAGCCTGTAGGAAGTAGCTTCGTAGCATACTGAAGTGCTAACTGCTAGTGTGGCTGGTCTGACGTGGACTCAGCCCTCTGTCCCTATTAACCTAGTTCATCATCTCTACTGGTATCATCAGTGGAGCCCTGGGTGAGAGATACTATTCCCAGCCATTCTCTCAGGTACCGATGGCCTGTGAAACACAGCTACGTTTTTCTGCAGATGACCAATTAGCATCATGATATGGTTCTTAACAAGGGTCCCAGTAAGCTCACAGCTCCTAATCTTTAGTCCCTGTACCCCTAGAAGGGCCACACTGCCTGTTAAGACACTGAAGACTTCTGACCCACTCAGTAAGCAACTACTTCCCCAGGGACATCTACAAGGGAGAGGTCGAATGAGGTGTGAAGAAAAGTTGGGGGCAACAGGTGGTGGGAGTGTCAGAGTGGAGGCTGTGTCCTCGAGTGGCCAGTGCGATGGTTACTCTTGATTGTCAATATGACTGGATTTAGAAGCATCATGGTAGAGCCACACACCTATGGGTCAGCTGGGATACAACTGGGAAGTGAATTACACTGCTCTTTTTGAGAATATGCCAAAACATCATGCGCTAGTCCTTTGATGTCTCTCATTTTAGACTTTTTGTTGCTGTGGCAAACACCCAAGAGAAACAATTAAAGGAGAAATTTATTTTCATGATCTCAAAAGTCCAAGATTGACTGGATCTATTGCTTTGACCCTAAGTCCAGGCATCACACTATGACAGTAAAATCATGTAACAGAGGCTGCTCTCTTTGTGGTGGCCGAGAAGCAGATAGCATGCGTGTGATAGCTAGTTTCTTCCTTTCCCCCTTTTACGTTTATTCCATCCAGATCCTTAATATGATATCTCCACATTCCACACAGCCCCTGCCCCAAAATGACTGGAAGCCTTTATCAGTTGAGTCACTGTTAGGTCATAGCAATGAGTGATGCTGGCAGGGTCTGGATGGTGGGGATGGCAGTGGGGATGGAGGGGGTGGGGGGGACCACCTTTATTTCTTTTCATGGTAATGGAAGGAGAAAGCTGACACAGTAGCAAAAACACCAAGGTAGACGCAGACTCCCTGAGCTCTCACAGCAGTGACGGTGACTGCGGGCACTCCAGTAGTCCCAGCAGCATGGCATTCTTGGACTCTGGTTCTGGTTATGAAGCAGCAGCAGCAGCAGACTCCAGACATCTATACTGCAGTCTCAACAAGAGTGTGAACTCCTAGGTACCTGTAGGGCAGTAGCAATGCTGTTTCTAAAGGCGTCAGTAGCCAGAGCTGCACTTAAAAAGGCAATATGTGGGCTCTGGAGAGCATCGTTTGTTTGTTTTGCCCCTCCAGCGCCCTAGAAGTCAGTGCACTTCCTTCCCCAGCTCTTTGAACACTTACATCTAGTCCCTAGTTATTACATTCCTTATCTAAAATTCTAGAATGGATTTTGGGTTTTTGTTTTTGTTTTGAAATGCAAGAGGAAGTGAGTTCACTGCTTCCCCAGCAAAGCCTTTAGTGGCTGGTCTGCTTCTTCCTCCCTCTCCCAGTTTTGCTGGTTAGAGACCCTGGGGGATGGCACGACTACGAGAGAGCGGGAGCCAAGGTCTGTAAATCCCCAACGGGATGGAGAACCATTTATCAGCCTGACACTGACTGTAGACGGCACACAAATGAGAATTAGACTAATCTACTGCCTCTGGATCGTGCTAACAGCGGGTCTATTTGTTATAGTGGCTGAGCCTCTGCTAGGATGACAACCAAGATGAATACGTTCATGGGAATGCAGTGCTTCCTCACGGCAGACTCTGCTAAGTAGGCACTTTATCCTCATTGAATCGTCACACGGCAAGTGGCTCCCATTCATTAGGGACTAGGACACAAAATGGCAGCGAGATAAAGTACCTTGTGCAAGGTTCGGTTGACTCAACAGCACACGTGCTTGGAGGTCTCCACTCTGCTCTGCCCTGTGAGAGGCTGTGTGAATTGCATGCCCTGCCTTTGCACTTTTGACTGTCCCCTAGGTGTGGCCAGTAGGAGACGAGAAGGAGCAAGGCACACAGGAACGGAGGGCGAGGAGATCTTATTCCACCCACTCCAAGCCCTATCAGACACCTGATAGAACTGGCTGTGTTCCTTTGCCAAAGGCCACAACTCCCGTTGGAAAGCCATCTGGGATGGTAGCAGCTCGCTGGTAATGGCTCTATTGTCTTAGCTCCAAGAGTGATGGACAATA
This sequence comes from Apodemus sylvaticus, assembly GCF_947179515.1. Taxonomy (NCBI): domain Eukaryota; kingdom Metazoa; phylum Chordata; class Mammalia; order Rodentia; family Muridae; genus Apodemus; species Apodemus sylvaticus. The sequence continues at coordinate 136,901,005 of NC_067474.1, forward strand.
TCTTGTTAATTTCTCCCATCCAAGTGCACCTGTGCAGTGGGTTCCCATTGATCTATCTTCACTGGCCGGCAATCTGTGCTATGGATGGCGCTGACTGCCAGATTGACAGGCTCTAGACCAGCAATTCTCAACCTGTGGGTCCCAAGCCCTTCTGGGGGTTGAACGAACCTTTCACAAGGGTCGACTAAGACCATCAGAAAACATAGATATTTATATTACAATCCATAAAAGTAGCAAAATTACAGTTATGAAGTAACAATGAAAATAATGTTATGGTTGGGGAGATCACCACAACATGAGGAACTATATTAAATGAAGGGTTGTAGCATTAGGAATTCACCTAGGAGACACCTAGGCATGGGCATGTTAAGTTAACCTTTGGGCATGTCTGAGAAGGTTTTTCTTGACAAAGTTAGTTGAGGTGGGGTAGCACCATTCCACGAACTGGGTTCCTGCAATGCATAAAGAGGAAGAAGCTCGGGGAATAGAGCACTCAATGCTCTGCGTTCTGACTACACATGCAATGTGACCAGATTCTTCAAGCTCCAGCCATTCCCTACCTTGTGGTGTGAACCACAATAAGCTTCTTATCTTTTTATTTCTTTTTAAAAATTTATTTCATTATTATTTTTTATGGGCACTGATGGTTTGCCTACATGCATGTCTGTGTGAGGGTGTCAGATTCCCTAGACCTAAAGTTATGGATGGTTGTGAGCTCCCATGAGGGTGCTGGGAATTGAACCCTGGTCCTCTAGGAAGAGCAGCCAGTGCTCTTAAGCACTGAGCCATCTCTGCAGTCCCACCTTTCCCCTCTTAAGTTGCTTTCCTCGGAGTGTTTTATCACAGCAGGGTGAGAAGCAGATGCCCTCTGCGTGCTGTTGGCAGTTAGCACCCTGGTAGTAGAGCATATCTGCGTCTTTAGAAACATCAGGGACTCCTGTTCTGTTACTCACCTCTTCCTTGGAAGGGGCACCCACCTTTCTGATTCGGGACACCTGCTGTAGGAAGAATTGACTCTGCTCTGGGTTGTAGGGGTAAGCAAGTGCTTCAGCCTGGCCAATCAGAGTGATGCATCCCTGGGCCTTCGGTGATGGACTCAGGTTAGCACGGGTCCCAGTCAGGATGCTGGGTGACAACACTGGGAAAGAGATGCAAGATGCTGGTAGACGTTGATTCCAACAAAGAAGGAGATCCTTAGGAGCCAAAGCTAAGTCTCACTAAATATTATTTATATTGAGTAAGCCCCTAGGTCCAGCAATCTCTGATGTCCAATCTACTCCTGCTTTCCCCCCCCCCCCCCGACCCTGAGCTATTACAGTCCCCTTTTGCCTAGCCCACGGTGATCTGGGTTTTCTATCACTTGCAACTAAGCATGATAACGGATAGAGAAATGTGTCAAACTCATATATGTTCTTTGCAAAAAAATAGAAACCACCTCTATCTGATCAATGGTGTGTTTGGGGGAAGGGAAGGGTTACAAAAAATTAAAAGGCAGAAAGCGCAGGTTTGGGAAAGGACACGTGCTACAGTGGTTCCAGGGGATTCGGAGAACAGGAACGAATAGCCAGTGGCTTTAGGGCACTGCTCTCATTGGAATAAGTCAATACTGATCAACTGCCACCCAAAGACTTTGCTGGAGAATCACATTAGTTTGGAAGCAGGGACGGATGCTGTGAGCTGATAGGGGCAGGGACACAGAGAAAGACAGAGACACAGCATGATTGATTTACTTGAGAAATTAAAAACAAAGCCATGCTTAGCAAATGTGGGGAAGGGAAGGGACTCAGCTGTGCTGACCTCATTCTCTCCCAGACACAAAAGAGACAGTGAAATATCTAGGACCCAGGGGAATTCCAGCTGTCACCAGGTCGCACTAGGCACGGAGGAGAAAACCCAGGGAATCAGAAAGGCATTATCCATCACATGGGCACCGGTCAGGACCAAGAGGGAAAGGAATGGCTGCTCTTGAGTGAAGCCGACTGAAGGGGTCAGGGCTCTCCTCTCCTCACTGGACCCTTCCTTATAGGCTCCACAGCCCACTAGAGCGCTTCCTATACAGCCACGCTGTTCTTCCACACAGCTTGTTCTGCCCCTCCTCCTTCCTCACAGAACAGGTGTCTGCCAAAGTGCAAGGCTGAGAACAGCAGAGCCCTGACAAAGCCCCAGAATTTTTGATTCTCTCTCTCTCTCTCTCTCTCTCTCTCTGTATGTGTGTACTTGTTTCTGTATGTGTACACGTGTGTATACACATGCGTGCTTTTGCATGTAGAGATCAGAGGTCAGTGGTGAGTGCCTTCTTCAGATAATCTCAACCTTATTTTTAAAAAGATTCTTATATTATTGTTCCTGTTGTCATCATTGACTGGATCTCATTATATAGCAGTGGCCAGCCGTGAAGGCTATGTGTGTAGATTCAGCGGACAACAAACTCAGAAATCCACCTGTCTCTGTTTCCTCAGTGCTGGGATTACAGGTGTGAGCCACTGTGCTCAGAGATTTTCATTATATTTAATTATGGGTGGGTGTTAAGTATGTGCACATGAGTACAGGTGCCTGCAGAGGAATATGAAGTTATAGGCAGTTGTAATCCACCTGAAATAGACACTGGGGATCAAACTCAAGTCCTTTAGATGAAAATGAGCAAGTTCTTAATTGCTGAACTATTTTGGCCCCTTCAATCTATCTATCTATCTATCTATCTATCTATCTATCTATCTATCTATCTATCATCTCTCACTGGCCTAGAGCTAGCCGAGAAGGTGTGGCCAGTCAGTGACCCTTGGGGACCCACTTTTTTTTTGCCTCCTCAGCACTGAGGTCACAGACACATGGCATTCACTTGAGCTTTTGCACTTTACTGACTGACCCATCTTCCAAGTTCTAAACTTCAGAATTCAAATCTGGTTGGTCGGGGCTGGGTTGATGGCTCAGTGGTTAAGAGCACTGACTATTCTTCTAGAGGTCCTGAGTTCAATTCCCAGCAACCACATGGTGGCTCACAACCATCTGTAATGGAGTCTGATACCCTCTTCTGGTGTGTCTGAAGAGATCAACTGTGTACTTACATAAATAAGATGAATAAATCTTTTTTTTTGAAAAATATCTGTTTGGTCTGCAGCTGGTTAACAGTAGACTCCAACTCAACAGGAACCACACTCCTTCGAGGTTTGACAGGTTAGCCAGTGGTGACAAGTGGGGATTCTGAACTGAAACAAAAGTTGGAATCCTAATTTGGTTGCTACTGAGCTATGTGATAATGGACAAGCTGTCTATGCTCCCCATTCCTTTGAGCCTCTATTCATTATCATGAAGAAATGATACCCGGGCTGAAAGCCTGTTGCCTAGGCACCAGTATAGCTCAAGAGGTTGTGGAAAACATCACAATACTTCCAAGCCATTTGGTAAACAGATAGCCAGAGTCTTGGGCATCCCAGCACACTCACTTCTGCCTTGCCTGTCCTTGCTTGATCCAATAAGTCATGTTAACTCTTGGCAAAACAGAGTTGAGACCTTAATCTAACCCGAAGGCCAACATCCATCATTGTTGGCTGTCTTAGTTAGGGTTTCTATTGCTGTGACAAAAATCTATGACCAAAAAACAAAACAAAACAAAACAAAACAGCCTTGGAGAGGAGAACATTTATTTCAGTTTGCAGCTCCCAGTCACACTCTATCACTAAGGCCAAGACAGGAACCATCTTCCTCCCCAAGGCTTGCTCAGTTACACCCAGGAACTCCTACCTAGGCAACAGCCTCACCAACAGGAAGCTGGACCTTCCCACGTCAACCAAGGAAATGCTCCTTAAAGATTACCAAGAGGCCAACATGGTGGGCACATTTTTCAATTGAGGTTCCCTCTTCCCAAATGAGTCCAGTTTGTGTCAAGTTAGTAAAACACTAGCCATCACACTGGTAATGTAAGAATCTAAGTGAGTTGTTGTGGTTTTCAATCTCAGCCCTGAGTGGTCATCTCTGGGATTGAGATGCCTTGGGTAGAGAGTAACAGTCTGGCACACAGTGAGGCAACTCAGTACATAGCAGCTGTTACTATTTTAAACATTAAAACTCAGGAGACATGAGTTCAGGGCCAAGCAATGCAAGCAAGTGGGTTGGGACTGGCAGGTTAGAAACAGTACGGGTCCTGAGATGGTTCTGGGGCAAAGCTGCCTAGGCAGTCTGATCCAGGAAATGCATATAATCAGGACAACCAAATACTAGCCCCCTCACAGTTGAAAAGGACTCGCTTTTGCCAGCTCTGCTGTGAAGCTGGGATGTTTCATTTCTCTAAGACTTGGAAGCTTTTCCTAGTAGACATTGCCTTTAGAAAGCAAAATTCTAATCTAAGTTTGTATTATACTTGGACTTGAAATATGTCCCAAAAGGGTTATAAATTGAAGGCTTGCTCCCTAATGCCATGTTTAGAGGTAGACTTTGGGGAAGTAATTGTATCTTGAAGGCTTTAGGCTAATTGATAAATCCATCAATAGATTATTGTCTGTGGTTTTGTTTTGTTTGAAAGACTTATTTTCTGTGTGTCTTAGTCAGGGTTTCAATTCCTGCACAAAAATATCATGAACAAGAAGCAAGTTGGGGAGGAAAGGGTTTAACCAGCTTATACTTTCCACATAGCTGTTGATCACCAAAGGAAGTCAGGACTGGAACTCAAGCAGGTCAGGAAGCAGGAGCTGATGCAGAGGCCATGGAGGGATATGACTTACTGGCTTGCTCAGCTTGCTTTCTTATAGAACCCAAGACTACCAGCCCAGAGATGGTTCCACCCACAAGAGCCCTCCCCCTTGATCACTAATGGAGAAAATGCCTTACAGCTGGATCTCATGGAGGCACTTCCTCACCTGAAGCTCCTTTCTCTGTGATAACTCCAGCTTGTGTCAAGTTGACACAAAACTAGCCAGTACACTGTACAGTGCCTGAGGAAGAGAAGAGGGGTCAGTTCCCCTGGAACTGGAGTTATAGGAAGTTGTGAGCTGTCATGTGGTTGCTGGGAACTGAACCTAGGTCGATTGGAAGAGCAGCCAGTGCTCTCAATTACTGAGCCATCTCTCCAGCCCAGGGGTAGATTCTTAACTGAATGGACTCTTGAGAGAAGATGGGAATTATGGAAGAATGCCCCTGGGAAATTGCCTTTGAAGCCCCCACCTCCCGCCTCTCTCTGCTTCCTGGATGCTGTGATGGGACCAGCTTTGTTCTGTCATGCACTGTACGCCATGATGTTCACACCTGTCTCAGGCTCAGAGCAATGGGGCAAGCGGCCATGACTGAACCATCGAGCCAAACTAAACACCACCCTCTCCTTGAAGTTGTTTATGTCAGAAGTTTTGTCTTGACAATACATTAAAAACAAAACAAAACAAACCGAGGGTGTGCTTGGCAATGGTGACTCTCTCACCTTTAATCCTGGCGCTTTGGAGGCAGAGGCAGGAGGATCTCTGTGAGCTTGAGGCCAGCCTGGTCTACAGAGCAAGTTCTAGTATAGCCAGGGCTACACAGAGAAACTCTGTCTCAGAAACCAAACCAAACCAAAACAAAGCAAAACAAAAACAAAGAAACAAAACTAGGTTGCATCCCTTAGGGATTTGAAGGACTTGAAGGAGGCTGTGTACTAACATTATGGTTATGGGTTGGATTTAAAATGTCCCACAGAAGCGCGTGTCCTGCAGATGTGGTCCCCATGCAGCTATATACACAGGAGGAAGATGAGTGGCTCTGACTTCACGGGTGGATCCATCCATTCATGGACCCACAACTTGGTCTCTGAGGCAAGGCACTGTTAGAGTGAGCATCCTCTTGATGCTTCCTGGATCCCCATGCACTAAGAAGCGTCTTTGCTTTGCCATGATCCGCACCATAGTGTTCTGCCTTGCATAGGCCCAAACAATAATTACGGTCTGTGACATCTGAACCTGTGAGACAAAGTAGATCTTTCCTCCGACTAAGTGGTTTGTCTTGGGCATTTTGTCACAGCAGTGTCACAGAAAGCTAACCCAACTGGCAAGGAGCGGGCTCTGGAGCCAGACTGCTCCACAGGTGGTAGACATACTTACCATGTGAACTTGTACCCATCACCTCACCCAGCATCTGTTTCCTCGGCTCTCAGATGTGAGTAATAATAACCCCGGCTCCGAAGAGTTCTTAGCGGGATAAGTTAGGTGATACAAATGTAGTGCTTTCCCTTTGTTCTTGGAATACGTGTCAAAACATACAGTGGATACCTTAATTTCAGACGATCTAAAACTGTAATTTGTTGGTGGTGATTGGTTTTTGTTTTGTGCTAGGTAACTCTGACTGAGAACTCAGATGAGTTCAACCAAAGATGTCAGGGGTGTATCTCCTCTTTGGCTGGAATCACAGAGCTCCCAGCTACAGCCCCAGAGAGAAGGCATACCCAGCTGCTAGAACAGGACAGCACATCCGGCTTAAGAGGAAATGGATAGCTCTCATAAGGGAAACGCAGGTACCACTGGTTCCCCTCAGTGTGCTTAATTTGGGTGTTTCTAAGATCGAATCTCCAAAGCAGGTTCTTTGCTGGGGGTAGACCTGTCCCTATCCTCACAAACATCTCCACCATTGCTGCCTGGACAGATATCCGGCCTCTTCAGCATCTGCAATCCCATTTAACCAATCCTCCACACGTCCCGCCCCCACTTTTGGTAGATCCCTTGAAGTCCCTCCTCCGCACGTGGCCCAGCCCAGGGATCTCTGCTCCCCTTTCGCCCCGAGTTTGGCGTTAGAGAGCTCTTTTCCACCACCTTGGGTTGTAAGCTCTCAGACACCAGTACATCCGTGGCGACTGAGCCGGCTGTGGCGAGACCCCCAAGTGCGGGAAGGAGGTGTTTTCGCCTCCCTGAAACCTTCCAGACCCGTTCTGTGTAAACCGCCTCAGGTTTGTGTCAACATCCGAGGCCGGAGACTGGCGGCGGCTGGGAACCGGCTCCATCTAAGCGACGGGAATGCGGGAGGGTGGGGAACCGAGCAATGCTTGGCGTACGTTAAGGCTCCTTCTGGAGGAGAACCAACGAGTCTTTTTAGGGGTCTTGGAGAAGTAAGGATAAGAGATCTCTGATAAGAGATCTGACTTAGGGTTGTAGGGGTGGCTGGCGGAAGCCACGCCCTCATGTGTCTAGGTAGAGGATACTTCCACAGCTCGTGCTGCACCCGCCCTCCCCTCTGCTACCCAGCGGCAGGGGAGTGGATGTGGAGGGGAACTGGTGCAAAGGCGCGAGTTCTTGACCACCCCATCTTCCCCTCTCCACCTTGCCACTCTGCAGCTACTCGTTGACCCCCTTCAGGTTCGGGCGGGACAAGGGACGGGGTCGCATTTGTGAATCACCCCCTATCTTACCCCACCCCCGCTGGGGCCCAGGAAGAGAAGGCTTAGAGATTCAACTGTGGTTCTTCTGTTCCTATAGCAACGGTGTGGTTGTATTTTTTCCCCCCGAATCCCCTTTAATCATCGGTATTTTTCCCTCCAAACTGTGACCCAGGCTCTGAGCCTCAGGGTTGAGGAACAGATGGGGGTACAGCCCTCTACAACCCTGGCGACTCGGGGAAGGTCAGCGCGGGCGGGCGGGCGGGCGGGCGGGGCGCGCTCTTGTCCACCCCATCCCCACCTGAAACCCCGCCTGTCACTCGGTGCCAGCGGAACCAATCGATGTCCAAAGTTGCTGAGAGAAGGCGGGTCTTATGTAAATCGGGTCGCCTTCGAGAAGCAAATAGTGATACAAGAACTGGGGAGGCGGCTCCGACGCGGACCCTACAGAGCCCGGTGTCCCCCTGATAGCCAGCCTTGTCCCCGCGGCCGCCCAAGCTCGTAGCCACCCAGCGACTCGGCGAGCGGCCTCAGGTAATGCGGGTGGGGCCCGGCCCTCGAAGCAACCTCGCGGGGCGGAGGCCCTGAGCCCCTCCTCCTCCTCCGCGTTCCCCTCCCATCCTCATCTGCTCAGATCCATCTTTCTGACCCTGGGTCTGTCATAGGTGGACAACCATCTGGAGAGCCTGCCTTAGGCCAGGGACTTTCACTTCAAGCCGGAGCTCCAGTTCGAGAAAGAGGCACGGCTGCCTCCTTACCCCCAGCTCAGGTAAGAACAACCATTCCTCTGGCTCCAGTGCACACACACACACACACACACACACACTTGGGGAGGGATGTTACTGTGTGCTAGAAGAGAGACTCCAGTCACCCTGACTTCTCTTGCTTCTAGAGACAGTGGCTTGCCAAGCCTCGTGGAAACCTCTACTTGGAGGTAGCCCACACTGACACTAATAGTTCACTGTCATTCACATCTCAGAGTCCTGTTCCCCAAAAGACGTCAATAGCAAATTCATCCTCTGACTACACTCTCTCTGCCCCTTATGCTGACAGCTCACAGCATTCCTGAGGGAAGGATGAAGACCCGAGCTTCCTCCCCCAGCCACACTCACCATCTCCCTCTGGAAGCCTCCAGGCTAGACACAGGTCCCACACTCTGCCTCCTTCATCTTGCCTGGAGCATAAACCAGGGGTGTTCCTCCCAGGAGACCGCCCTATAGCCTTTATACCTCATCACATACCAGGTCCTCTCGCTCTGTAGCCCGTTCTCCTCTGCCCTCTGTGCCTGTTGCTCCCTCTCTCGGCTTCCTGTTGTTTGTGGAGATGAAGCCAAAGATCCATGTGGACTGGTTTTCTCCTTTCCCTGCGTCTGACCGTGGAAGCGGAAGAGTGTAAGCCTGGCCTTTGCCTCCATCTCTGCTTGACTTTAGCCGGGTCTTTTCCCTCTCAGACTCTTCCTGAGATGGGCAAAGAGCAGGGCAGAGGAGGGTCTCGAGCAACCTTCCAGCTCTGACATATTCTGGTTCCACATCTGATTACAGGAGAACAAAGCTCTGTTTAAACCATTAGGATATTTCTCAGAAGAGACCTGAGAGGCCCAGCCATCACTGTAGGGATATCCTTTTCACTCAGGCCAAGGTGCAGGCTACTCCCTCCTACATATCCTACAGGCTCATTCTCTTAGGGTCTTTTCCAGACCACCAGACCACCCTGACGTGGAAGCTCCAAGTTATAGGTGGTCAACACCGCTCACCTTGTATGGGTCACTTTTGCCTTTTATTATGGAGGGGAGGAACAAGACCTAGTTGCTACTGTTGCTTGTAGAAGAGCAAAGGGAGGGGAGGGAAAGAGAAAATCTGACCAGGGAGCTGTTGTCACCATGGCAACCGCCTCAGCACCAGCTCCTCTGAAGCTAGGCGAGGGTGTGGGATTATTGCCTCCTTCAGTCCCTCCTACTTTTTACTGCCACATCTCCACTTGAAGCCCCTAACCCTGGACCCTCTAGAAGAAGCCTCTGAGCACAGGGGAGGGGGCAGAGATTTCTAAGCAAGGAGCACCTCCTCAACAGGAGGAGAGCCCTCCAGAAGCCACCACTTCAACACAACGTGCACCTAGTTAAGCTCTGGTCTTTGCTTTGCAGCTGATGGGCTCCAGTTGACCTTAGGTGTACCTTTCCTTTCCCTGACTCTGGGTTCTATTGTCTCTAAGTAGGCTTGATAAGAGGTCACAGACAAACAAAACAGTGTGACATAGTACCAAGAAGAAGGGCGTGTTGCTCTTCTCTCATAATCTAAGTGACATCCACGGAGCGTGACTGTATCCTGGGCTCTGCCTTCAGGCTTCTGCAGGATGCTCATGTGCAGGCACGGGAGAAAACGTCCAGAAGACAGGCTGAGAAACAGTAAGAAACAGGAGCCTGTTTTCCCCTGTCCAAGATGCTCAGAAATAGTTTAAGTCCTGTCGGAAGGGGGAAAGCTTACTTTGGGGTAGAAAGACCTGGAGACTCTCCCTTAGAGCCCTAAATCATTAGATAAGGGTCAGAAGACAGTGCATGGGTGAGGGTTCCGCACCATAGCCTCACAAGGTCTGCCTGTGCCCACGGTGCTGAGTTCATCCTGCTGTCTGACCATTGCTCATCGTGGAAAGGGCTGATTGAGAGGAAGAACATTTCAGTGAAGGGACAAAGGCAGCTTGTAGCTTGTGTCAGCCCATAGAAGAGGGAAGGCAGAGAAACTGTTTAAGCACATAGATGAGATGGGGTCTGAGAGATGCCTGGCTCGGGAGGAGGATGGGCGATGGTTAGAACAGCAGAGGGTGCCGATCAACAGGTGGGCAGCTTCAGACAAGATTCCAGATGATGTTTAGAGTTTCAGAGTCTGCTCATGAGTGTGTGAGTATAGCTATCTCTACCTTAACCTTGAGATGAGATTCTAGAAGACTTTGGAGTTTCAGAGGGTCTCCTATACCATGCATTATAACTGGGAAATCATCCTTGGAACAGAGGTATCAGAAGGAGGGCCTTTCCTGTGGGACAGGTAAGCCCCATGACCATGGGCCAACACAAGACCCGATGGCAAACTGGACCTGCAGAAAAAGGGGGAAATCTGAAATAATCCATCGGTTCTTTTTTTTCCCCTTCTCCTTAATCCCAGACCCAGGGGTAAGAGGGGTAGGGGTGGCAGGGATCAGTTGTTCAAATTGAGGGTGAATCTGGCTGTAGCCAGGGTGCTTATGGGAACCCACTAGGGTGGATATATAGTTTCTGTCGGCCAGAGATTATAGGCTGCAGCTCAGGCAAAATGATCCCAGTGAGACCACAGGACCAGAGGTGTTTTTCCCAGAAGGCAGATGGGGGCGGAGAAAGTCTGTGTAGAGAAAGAGCAGCCATGATGATGTAGAGAGGATGACTCTGGCTCAAGCAGGTGGAAGGGGTTCAGCCTGGATATTCTCTCTCTCTCTCTCTCTCTCTCTCTCTCTCACACACACACACACACACACACACACATGCATTCATGCACACGCACTCGAAGGGTGCTGCCTATTTTGTGTTTCTGACCATCTAAGAAGAGGAGATGTTTTCTGATCCCCCCTGGGTCTAGGGTCTTCAGATAAGGACCCTGAAGACAGAAGGGTGGGAAGGTAGCACAGGAGGGAGCAGAAGGGGAGGACCACACAGACACCGTGATACACAGAGATGTGTGCACTCTGACAGATTTGCAGCCTCATCTGCTGACACCCTCCTACACATAGACCCAGCCCCTCGTGCAGAAACTCAGGCACATCCTACAAGAGCCAAGGGGAAGAGGTTCTACCTCCCCATCAGACACTGTTGCTATCCTGTTCTTCAACTTCCTTATGTATGCCTTGAGCTTACACAGTCTTTGGAGTAGGAGGCAGCTGGGGATGGTCCCTCAGTTACACCTCTTGGTGGTCCAGAAGCACCAAGTGACTCTGCCACTGGCGCAGTCCCGCGCTCCTGAAGATAGCATGCGTCCCCCTCGCAGGCTTCTCCTGTAGCTCCCCTCTTCTTCTGCGGCTGGGAGGTTAGTAGCTCTGGAAGGCTGTTGCCAGCTTCAGTGCTCCCTAATCTCATGGCACTAAGAAGATCCTGGGGTTCAGAGATACCATGTAACTAACGTGCAGACCATATGCCTTGATTTCTGTGTTCATCTCAGTCCTAAATCCAGTCAGCAAGAGCTAACCGTGCTCCCTCCTTAGGACCTTTCAGTCCAAGTCCCTCCTTGTACCGCTCCCCCCTTTCTGCCTCAAGTCATCTTTTATTAAAGATTTGTTTTTATTATTTGTAATGATGTGTAGGGGCGTGTTTCTGCCAGAGGGCATGAGCACACAGTGTAGGTGCCCTAGGGGGCCAGATGTGTCAGATGCCCTGGAGCTGGGGTCACAGATGATTGAGCTTGGCCTGGGTCCTCTGGAAAAGCAGCAAGTGCTCTTAATCACGAAGCCATCTTTCCAGCCTCAAGTCATCTTGCACATTGCAGCCAAAGGGGGGGGGGAAACCTCTGGATGTCCAGGCATATTTAAGCATCCATGTTATGGGATGAATGTTAGTTTGCAAACCTGTGCTTTAAAACCTCCAAGTTGGCATGGATCGGAGGCCCTTTAGAGGCTGGCATCGATCCCTAGCTACCAAAAGCTGGTTTGTCTTAGCTTAACTTCATATCAAGCCCAGGCTCTCGGCAAATGCTCAGGGAGTGAATGGGTTAATGAAAAGTACAATTTAATCAGGGTCATGTCTGCCCCAGGCTGGGACATCTATTTGTACACAGGAAGGAAGGAAGGAGAGATGCTTCCTGTGTGGGGCTCCCAGGAAGGCCTGGAGGAAGAACTTGGGAAATGGTTCCTGGGGGACATTGGTAGAAGAGGCGTCTACCCAGGAGGGAGGGTGCTGGACACAGACGGCCCTTGCTAGCAGGAAGTTGACCTGAGGTTTTACACTATGGACCTAGGAAACTATGAATGATGGGAAGGTAAGGATGAAGATTGGCCCATATTCTATCCCCAGTCATTGAGGGGATTAGCTGCCACCTGGAAAGACTGGATATGTCCTTACAGGAGTCATCTGCTCTGGGGTACAGGGTGTTGTAAGAGGAGAGGAGGTCCTCTTGGGGGGAGAGAGCCCACTATCCAGAGAGTGGTCTCTATGTGAGAACAGGTGAGGGGAAGCAGAGCGCCTTGAAGGGAGATGGAGTTGGCTGAATGGGTGGCCAGGATGGTGAGGAGGGGCAGATGCTGACTTTTAGAGAAGGACTCCTTATGGAGCCAGGAGTGTGAGGAAGGGGGAGGTGGGGAGTGTGAAGAAGGGTCCAAGTTGAATGACGTTGGAGAGCCACTTTGCCCAGATGAGGTCCTACCTTGGGCCATGTTGAAGGAGCCCTCTGTATTCCAGGCCCACCATGGGGAAGAACAACAGTAAACTGGCCCCTGAGGTACTGGAAGACCTGGTCCAGAACACGGAGTTCAGCGAGCAGGAGCTAAAGCAGTGGTATAAGGGTTTCCTGAAGGACTGCCCCAGCGGCATCCTCAACCTGGAGGAGTTTCAGCAACTCTACATCAAGGTGCTGGGTGGGGCGTGGCGTGGCAGGGTGGGCAGATACCGGGACCCGAAAGCTGGCAGCGCTCAGCGGGTTGGGGTAGGTGGGGAGGGTGACTTTGTTGTTGCGCCCCCAATAACCTGCACCCCTGCCTCAGTTCTTCCCTTATGGAGATGCCTCCAAGTTTGCACAGCATGCTTTCCGCACCTTCGACAAGAACGGCGATGGCACCATCGACTTCCGGGAGTTCATCTGCGCCCTTTCCGTCACCTCCCGTGGCAGCTTTGAGCAGAAGCTCAATTGGGCCTTTGAGATGTACGACCTGGACGGTGACGGGCGCATCACACGACTGGAGATGCTGGAGATCATCGAGGTGCGGCTGTGGTTTGGGTGGGCGTGCAGTGGTCTTGAGCCTAGTTACTCCCCGGGTTTTCCTCCACCACAGTTAGTCTGGTCTCTTGCCCAGTGTGTAACCTGTGGGGAGATGGTGACACTCCATTTCCCCAGATGAACAAAAGGTAGCATGTGGCAGCCACCAGTGAATCAAATCTAGGGTAGCCAAGTTAATTCATTTGGTTTTCCAAGAAATACATACTGAGGTTTGGAGAGATGGCCCAGCATATAAGGGTGCTTGTTACTTAAGTTTGCCCCTGGGACCCCATATGGTAGAAGGAGGAAACCAATTTCTACATATTGTCCTTCCCAGACATACCATGATTCTTGCTCTGGTCCATGTACACACACACACACACACACAGTTTGAGTTGTTTTGTTTTTTTAATTTTGCTTTTAAAAAAATATTGAGTTATGTCATGTGCTTTGATAGGAGACTCCTTCTAGCAAATCAATAAGTAAACTTGGGTCATGCCAGGCAGTAAATGGTATGGACATGCGCAAAGTAAGGGAAGGGAGAGTGATGGGGGGAAATGGGGAGGAACTAACTCATTCTGTCTGCAGAGTGAACCACTCTCCTCACTGGGTGAAGCTGCGTTTGCATGGCTCTCACAGTGTGGTAGGAGGGCAGAAGGGATGTGAGCTGGGGGCGGGGGGTGGGGGTGGGGGGGGAAAGGGGATGGTGGCAAGTTGGTGGACAGAGGGCAGGGCATTCCTCCAGTGGCTCGATAGGGTAGAGGCGTTGAGCCTTGAGGCACTGAGGCAGGGAGTGGCGATTAGCTCCCTCCTGCAGAGGCCCAGTCAGGAGCACAGACACCCAGTCAGCAGCGGCGGGAGGCTGCACAAGGATTGAGAGTTCAAAGCTAGGCTGAGCAACATAATGAGGTTTTTGTTTTTGTTTTTGTTTTTGGGTTTTTGACACAGGGTTTCTCTCTATAGCCCTGGCTGTCCTGGAACTCACTCTGTAGACCAGGCTGGCCTCGAACTCAGAAATCCACCTGCCTCTGCCTCCCAAGTGCTGGGATTAAAGGCATGCGCCACCACCGACCAGCTAACATAATGAGTTCTAAGCCAGCCTGGGCTACAGATGAGAAACATTGTCTCAGAGAATGGCTTGGGGTTTTGTTTGTGTTTCTGTTGTTTTTGTTGTTTTATTTTGCTTTGTTTTGAAATCTAGCAGAATAACTCCTTACTTGTTGAGACAGGGAATTCTAGAGGCCCAACAATTGGGAAGTGGGTTAAAGAGTTGAGTGTGAGCCATGATTCATTTAAAGTGCTTATTAGGTCGATAATATAAACTATTATGTATGTTGTTTGGGTGTGGTAGTGCATGCCTTTAATCCCAGCACTCAGTTAGGCAGAGGCAGGTGGATCTTTGTGAATTCAAAGCCAGCATGGTCTGCATGGTAAGCCCAAAGACAGTCTTGTCTACTTATCGCGTTCCAGGCCACTCAGAGTTACATGATTAGACCCTGTGGGGTCAGAGAACAACTTTGTGGAGTCAGTTCTTTCCTTCCACCTTTCTGTGGATTCTGGAGACCAAACACAGGTCATCAGGTTTCTTTAGCAAGTACCTGTACCAGCTAAGCCAGCCAGCCCTAAAAAGCCAGTCTTAATGGCCATAGTTTTTTTCGAGTGTCTCCACGGTCCTCCAGTGTGCCCTTGGTCCACCCCAGATCCCTTGTAGTCATCCTCAGTCCTCCCTGCCAGTTGGGTGTTCACACCTCCATCGTCTCTCCGTCAGGCTATCTATAAGATGGTGGGCACTGTGATCATGATGCGTATGAACCAGGATGGGCTCACACCTCAGCAGCGTGTGGACAAGATCTTCAAGAAGATGGACCAGGATAAGGATGACCAGATCACGCTGGAGGAGTTCAAGGAGGCGGCTAAGAGTGACCCGTCCATCGTGTTGCTGCTGCAATGTGACATGCAGAAGTAGAGGCCGGTGAGGGGCAGGGCCCCTGGCCAGGAAAGGCATGGCACCTCCCAACCTGATGTCCTCTCTGCTGGCCCATCCCCAGGGAGGGGGGGCGTTCTAGCCTCACTCTCTAGCTCACCCACTCCTCTGCCCAAGCCTTTCTCTCCTCAGTCAAGCTCCTTGAGCGACCACCTCATCCTGCAAAAGAGATAGGTCCTCTCAAGCAGTCTGTCCTCAGATAGTTTGTCACTAGCTCCACCTCTGGCCTTGGCCTAGAACCAACATCCTTTGGGCTTAGGAGAGTTGGCTTATGACCCAAGAGGCGAGGTTAAGGAGGGGCTGAGGACTTGCTTTGCAATCCTGTTGTTCCCAGGATTATGGTCCAAATAAACAGCATGGTCCCATCGGCCCCCAGTCAAAGGGCCAAACCGGGTCTGCCATGGACTATCCGGATTCCCTGAGAGGTGGTCTCCGCCCTGCCCCCTTGCTCTACCTGGCTCCTCTGGCCCCACCCAGCCTTTGGAACGTTCAGTGAGTCCTTTCCTCAGCTAATGCTTGTGGAGCACTCGCCCCGTGCCAGGCACCTGACCGTGCTAAGAATATGGCTGTTTACAGAAATCCATCCCTTGCCCTCTGGAAGCTCACAGGGTAATGAGACAACTTCCAAGGGTTGCGGTCTCAGACAGGGAGGTAGGACACAATGGAGATGAAGGTGCGAGGCAGCTGGCCAATTGTCAGAACTTGTGTGTCCTTCAGCTGGTGCCACCCAAAGCTGCAGAAAGACCGAATGAAAAGCCTGTGGAAGTTTAGGTGCCACTTGGGTGGAAGTTTTAAAAAAAAAAAAAAACAACAAAATTTTATGTAATATTTATTTTTTTAGTGCCCTTTCAAAGAGACAAGATCATTTTATTAGACTATTAAAAATATACTCTATATTATTGATTTCTTAAAAAAAAGATTTAAATGAATATAAAAATGCTAATGTTCAAGGGGGAAAATGTTTAGGCAAAAGCAGTAGGGCTACTACCATCAGACCCGGAGAACCAGAACTCTCACCACCAGCAGTTCCTGCTGTCTCTGCTACATCCTTTTATTACCTTTTCTCAACTCTATGAGTGACTTTTCTGTCGCGCACTTGGGTGCTGCCATCAGAGAAAGGAACAAAGTTTACCATGGGCAAGCGTCGTTCAGTCCCACACCTCAGTAGCCTGTTTCTGAGTTTGGGTTGGTTTTTCAAGGATCGGATTATTCTTTCACAGTCTAAGATAGAAGGAGCTAGAAGAAAGAGGTCATGTGGCCGCTGTTCAGGCTTTGGGGCTGCGCCTATTTGTGGGTTAAATGCTTAAAGAATGTGCTGGGCATACTCCATACGAAAGGCTTTTTCCTTAACCCTTCCATTCTAGATCTGCCAGGTAACCTACTTTGTCACCTTCCCAGCTCACCAGCTTCACTTCCTGAATTTTAAGGTCTATGAGCTAACTAGTGTGCTGCATGCTTTTCAGAAAAGCCCACTTGCTTCTCCCGTTCCTCCGTTCACTTTTGCCTGTGCTTCCTCGCAATCAGAGGTTGGCTTTGATGTGCGATGACAGCTGGCTTCCTCTTGAACTGCTGTGAAAACAGTCTAGTACAGAGATGCTGTCAGCCGGGGTGGGAGTAGAGGGCGCTTTTGACGCTGGGGCGTGTGGTGGGGGAGATTGTTCTGCAGAAGATACGCTATTTGCCACTTCCGAGTGCTCACCTCCTTGCTGGTGGAAATGTTTGTAGATTCTGAACTGTGGTCCAAAGTTCTGTCAGACTTTCCTTCTTGTGGCCTTTGGAGGGAGCAAGACACCTTCTTCCTGACCTGCCTATCCAGGCCACATGGTAAGGGTGAGGAACTCTTAGCCCTCAGTCGTACTGGCAGGTGTTTATCTGGTGATGCTTCATGGGACAGTTCCATAGCTCTCACAAACGGCCTGTTAAACATGTCTTGTGCTGGCGTCAGTGCCACAGACACATAAATGCTCAACTGCCTAGCTCGGCTGGGACCTGACTCTAATGAAAAGCTTCTCCTCCCACCCCCACAAATGTTTAATCTAGTCCAGCTCACAATGACACAGAATTTCTTGGCTTTCAAAGGCTTGGATCTACATGCACCTCATTTTGTCCTCATAGCCCAGGGAGACAGGGTTTTTCTGTACTTTTACCCAGGCTCGGAAGCTAAGGTTAAGGGTTGAGGGTGAGAGGTCTCTTGTGTGATAGACACACTGCCAAGACTCAAACACAAGGCTAAGAGTCTCTTCTTTCCCCCATCTGATTTGTCCAGATGCTAACTGCAGGACAAATTGACTTTTGTCCTTTTAGAAGTTTCCTGCCAAGAACTTTCTGAAGCCACAGTCTTCCAAAAAGGAGGAGGAGGAGCTTGAAGTCTCGCCATTTTCAAGCATCTTCTTGTTGCTTCTGGGAAGCTTTGTATGGACTGATCCTGTTCTTGGAGGCTGCTAACCCAATCCTGGAAGCATCTTGCATTGTCTTCCCCACTATCTTCCTTCCCAAAAGAATTGCTTTTCTTTTTCCAAGCCAGAAGGCAAGTTCTACCCATGAGACAGATCACTCCAGGCTTCTGGCCCCCACTCAGGAGCAATATTTGCTACTCAGGACAAAGGTTTCAGACATCCAGCAGGCCCCAAGCTGGCTCTGCCCTCTTGCTGATGGGAGGAGCCACAGGCAGGTTAAGCCTTGCTCCCACACCCTCCTGGGTGTCTAAACCACGGGAGACCATGTGGTAGAGCGCCCATCCCTGCCTTGGGAAGAGAGAGATCTCCCATCTCTGCTCCAGCTTGAGAAGCACTTAGCATGAAGCACAGGTCAGCAGAGATCTGTGTGTGACATGCACAGACATGAAAACATACATACACTTAAAACACTGACATATCAAATTCTCCTTCGAGGTTCTGCATCCTCTTGCAAAGAAGTCTGCGAGTCTGGTGGTTCCAGATTTAGCCTTCTCATTCCCGCTATCCTCATTCATCCTCTCTGGCTAAGTGATGAGCCTCTTATTTCTCATCCCTAAAAATCCTCCACGTAGGCTGCTCTGTGTGCCGCTGCGGTCCGTGCAGCTGCATAATTACTCGCGTATCTTTAAAATTAAGAGAAAACCAAGCCCGCTGGCAAAGGCACTGATTCTTTTCTGCTCTGGCAATGGCAGAGCCTCAAAAGCAGAAATCCGCTTTACGCAGAAGGTTGTGGGAGCAAGAAGAGGACAGGCTGGGCTTCCTAGGCAGGGCAATGAGCAGACACTGTAAATATTTTTACACAAAAATTTATTAAAGCAAAAGTCATTTCCTGAAGATCCACCCTGGGTGAGGCTTTGTGTTGGCTTTAGAAATCACCACGGGATGAAGAATACATTTCTTACATAGCTCCTTCATTGTACTTAAAGAAAGCAAAGGATTCACGTGCTCAATTTAAAAGTCGCAGAAAAACATGTTTTTCCTCCCTAGACTTTTCAGGGTTTTCTCTTCTTAGCTTGGTGGGAGTGTAGGGTAGGACAGGGTCTCTCAGGATGCATGGGTCCCTCTGCTTGGTGGAGGCTGTCCAGGTGCATGGTCTTCTAAGCAGTGCGGAAGCCTAGGTGTACCCCCGTTCACTATGGGAGCCCCAGTGTAGCCCTGCCCCCTCCAGACATGCTGCTTCTAATTGTGTTCACAGCAACCATCTTCACTGATCAACCCTGTGCCAAGTGGTGTGTGTTTTTTCCCACTGACAATGAATAAAAGGTGTGACTGTACAAGTTCCTGTTCTTTGCTAAGCCGGGCTGGGTGGGGCTAGGGTAGGGCAAAGGGAAAGAGGCCAGAGAAGTTCACAGAGCGTCTTGGGAGTTTCCTTGGGGATCAAGCTAGATCTTTGGTCTGGCAGTATCTTAGTCAGGGTTTCTATTCCTGCACAAAACACAGTGACCCGAGAAGCAAGGTGGGGAGGAAAGGGTTTATTCAGCTTACACTTCCACATTACTGTTCATCACCAAAGGAAGTCAGGACAGGAGCTCTCATAGGGTAGGAACTTGGAAACAGGAGTGGATGCAGAAACCACAGGAATGCTGCTTCCTGGCTTGCTTCCCCTGGCTTGCTCAGCTTGCTTTCTTATAGAACCCAAGGCCACCAGCCCAGGGATGGCACCACTCACAAGGGGCCCTCCCCCACTGGATCACTAATTGAGAAAATGTCCCACAGCTGGATCTCATGGAGGCATTTCCTCAAGGGAGGCTCCTTTCTCTTTGATAACTCCGGGTTGGGTAAAGTTGACAAACAAAACTAGCCAGTACAGGCAGGGATTCTAATCACACAGAACCCACTTAAGCTACTTCAAAGAAAAAGGGAAACAGATCACAAAGGATCCTAATAGTAGGCAGTTCAGGACACAAGGGCCAGTCAGGGGATATCATAGAGTGCTCAGCATACACAAAGCCCTGGGCAAGCCTCTACCCGCTAACGTTGGATGTGGAGGCACATGCCTATGGTCCGAGCCCTTGGGAGGCAGAAGCAGGAGGATCAAGAATTCAAGGTCTTTCCAGGCTACATTCGTAAGTTCAATCCCAGCCTTAGACATGAGTCCTTGTCTAAAAAACAAAAATAAATAAGTATAGGCTTGGGGCTGGAGAGATGCCTCAATGATTAGGAGCTCTTGGCTGCTCTTCCAGAGGTCGAGTTAAGTTCCCAGCAACCATGTGGTGGCTCACAACCAACCGTAGAGGGCTCTTAACCAATGCCCTCTTTTGTTATGTAGAAATACAAATAGAGCACACATACATGAGAAGATAAATCTTTTAAAAGGGAGTGGGATCTGAGCCTCTAAACTAGAACTGTAGAACTGGCAACTGGACCGACCTCTGACCTCTCTCCCTTTCAACCCTGGGATCACGGGCTTCCTGGCTCTGGGTAGAGGTTGCTTTCTGTTTTGATTGCTTAAGACAGGGTCCCATTATGTAGCCCAGGCTGGCCTTAAGCTCCTAACCCTCTACCCTCCTGAGTGCTACGATTACAGAACTGTTTCTCCATGACCAGAGGATGCTGACGGCAGGAGACTCTAGAAGGCATCCTAAGAATCCAGGAGTAGATAGTAGTAGTTGGTAGCAATAAGCCGGGCTGCGGTCCTTGTGTTGTTTCTGTACAAGTCAAGAAGAGAGACTCTCCTGAGCAGAAGTAAACATACAACCAAGCAGCAAACAGCGCCTTGAATTCATTAGAGAAAATATGGCCAGGCATGGTGGTGCACACCTCTAATGCCAACACTCAGGAGGCAGAGGTAAGCAGATCTGTGTGAGTTAAGAGACCAGCCTAATCTATATAGTGAGCTCACCTAGTGCGACCTGGGGGAGGGGAGAACAGAAGGGGGAGGGGGAGAAGAGGAAGAAAGAGACAACGAGGAGAGAGAGAGAGAGAGAGAGAGAGAGAGAGAGAGAGAGAGAACACAATTCCTCCTTTGCACAAATAAAGCCCTGTCATCCCTGTGTGCTCAGTTTCAAGCAGAGTACACGGGGGACTTCAGCCCTCACCTGCCCTGCTGGTCAGAATCCCCGGAGTGTCCATCACCTGTTCCATCACCCTCAGGAGCCCAGTCTGATCCCTCAGAGCTCCTAAACTGACCCAAATGTGGTAGGTAGGAGCAGCCTGGGAGGAAGTGGTGAAAGGCTCTTTTCAGAACCTTAACCACGTCCTCTTAACAGCCAGAGGGGGTTAGGGGTGGTGCAGGTGGAGGTGCTGGCTGCCTTCTGAGACGCTCCATTGCTTGTTCAAGGGTTTCTTCAAGGTCACCTGGAGAAGGCAGCTTTCTTGACAGGAAGCAATTAGGACAGAGGTAGGCGGCTGACCGGCCTCAGGGTAACCATGAACCAGAGGAGGCTGCTTGGAAGTCTGACTCAGTAGCCTGAGAACCTGAAGTTGCTGCTCCCAGCGGAAGCCACACTGCAGGCCACACTGCAGGGGGGGATGGGAAGCTCCCCCCACCCCACCCCCCCAGCTTCCAGGAGATGCAGAGGGCCTGGGCTGCCTTCTCATCAAATACCTCATAAGCTCTCTTGGGGCAGGTGGCTGTACCTCCTACTTTCGCCTTCTACCTCACCTATGAGATGGGGGGACCTTTTTAAAGCACAGGTCATGCCAGCTTTTCTAGGGCTCTTCCCCTGCATCATGCTCTGTTACATAAATAGCCCTCAAGGCCCTGCATGATCTGTCCCCAGTGACCTGAGAAGCCTCAATCTTACATTCCCATTTTCCTCCTGCAGCTGCACTGGAGCCGCCCTGGGTCCCGTCCCCGGCTCTCATAGGCCCAAGCATTTATCTAAGCATTGCTCGTCTCCAGGCCATTGGCTCCCCACGTCTCAACCTCTGTGAAGACGGGCAATCCTCCAGCAACAGCCCCTCATGTTTACACAGTTTGTCACCGCCATCCCTGGCAGCCAGGCCAAGCACATTGAAGTCTCTTACTGTCTGGATATGAAGTGGGGACCTAGCTGCAGACAGTGCATCATTAGGAGTGGATCGTTGTGGGTACAGTGTCCCGCTACCAGGACACCCGGCCTCTTCGTGGAATCTGAAACAAGGGGTGTCTGTTCCAGCTGTCCGACTGAGCCCCGTAACCAAAGTAAAATCTTAAGTCCTTTAACTTCTTTCTGATGGATATTTTGTCACAGCTACACAAGAGTGACTAATACAATCTGCTTTCCTCAAACAGATGGAAAGGAAGACTCAGAGGATTGCTGTTCTACACCGGGGGCTCGAACTCAGATGTATGGACATCAACGCCGTCGCTTAGTGTACCTTCTCAGCTACGGGAGCTAACACGGATGTGAAAGGGGACAGCGAGGGTGAAGATAGTCAGAGGGAAAAAACTAAGGGGAGAGATGGTTACATGAAGAGATAGCACTGTGAGAACCCTGTCAGAAACAGCAGGCCAGCTCCCCACGACCAAGGAAGGGGGCTCACAGCCGGACTGAAACCTTCCATTCTGCTCATGACTGCCTGGGGGAGGACAGAGTAGGAAAAGGCCTAAAACAGGGAACCACCCAGCCTAGGGTGAGGCCAGAGAGGGAAGTGACTTGACAAAAAGACAATGCCAGGAAATACCACAAATATCACAAGGTGGGCAGGACCGGGCCAAAGGACCTCCGCTAAATGTGTATAAAAAGGTGTATGCTTTGTGAGCTCAGGGTCTCCTCTGGCCAGCGTGCTGGGGGACCCCAATGCACGTTGGAACAATAAACCTCTTGCAGTTTGCCACCTTTCCGGTCTCTGTGGCCTTATTGAGTGGGGGGTCTTCCGATGGACTCTTACATCTGGTGGGCTGGCCAAGAAGCCCCCCTCAGGACCCAGATTGCCGGGGATCGGCGATCAAGGTAACATGGGATCCCTGTTGGCTGCCTCTGTCTGCCTGTGTGTCTTGTGCGAGTTTTCTTCTTTCATCCCAGTGGCTGCATTCGGTCTGTAGTTTTGGTTTGATCTGAGGTTGCCAGAGCAGCGGGCAGAAGTGGCAGAATGCTGTGGCTCCGGGGGACTCGGAGGACGCTCCGGTCTCCCACTGGGAGAAAGAATCCAATAGGGTTCATCTTCATCTGGGCACAGGGGCCTCCTGTCCCTGGCCATCTGAGTCTGTTTTTCTTCTGTGGTGGTCGCCGGGTGGTCATTTTTAGAGTGTCTTTTTGGCCTCTGTTTTGTCTTTGGACTTGGACTGATGACTGTGTTTGAAACCATGGGACAGGCTGCTTCTACTCTGACTCTGACATTAGCACATTGGAAGGAAGTTAAAAGTAGAGCTCACAACCTGTCAGTCAAAGTTAGGCAAGGGAAGTGACAGACTCTATGTTCTGTCATAGGCCCACGTTTGGGGTAGGATGGCCAGCCCAGGGCTCCTTTTCCTATCATCAAAGGCGTCAAGAAGCAAATCTTCAGGATCGGTCCGTGAGTCACCCGGGCCTTGTATATCATTGTCTGGGAGGATTTATCTGCCTTTCCACCCTCCTGGGCCCGTCCCTTCCTTTCCTCCACAGGACCCCCGCCTGTGAGGACCTACGCTCTCAAGGAGGCCCCCAGGAAGACCATCTTATCAGACCCTGATGCCAACCTCCTCCTTTTAGACCTCCCTCCGCCCTACCCCCTCCTTCCCTTCAGCCACAGGGAGCAGAATGCCTCGCCCCTGAGTCGCCACTTCCTTCAGGCACCCAGAGAGACTCCTCCGTTCCACCAGCCCCCCTTCTCGGGTCGGAAGGACTTCGGGAGGGGCTGGCACAGGGGACTCTGAGCAAAAGACCCCTGTGACTCTCCTCCTCCGGCGTTCGCCCCCTTGATAATCAAGGAAACCAACCCCTGCAATGCTGGTCATTCTCTCCAGCAGGACCATTCTCTATGATTGGAAATTCGGCCACAATCCTTCCTTTTCTGATAACCTTAAGGCCCTTATTGATTTTCTAGACTCTCTCTTTTTTCTCATCAGCCCACTTGGGATGATTGTCAGCAGCTGTTGCAGGTCCTCTTTTACCACTGAGGAAAGACAGAGAATCCTACCAGAGGCCAGAAAGAATGTTCCAGGCTCAGTTAGGAGGCCCTCACTACTGCCTGTTGACCAATAATTTTAAATGTTGCTCGGGGTAACCAATCGCAGTCATCCAACTCAGGCAACCACTAAACTTCCCGCCAAAATGTGTATAAAAAGGGTATGCTTTGTGAGCTCAGGGTCTCCTCTTGCCTGTGTGCTGGGGGACCCCAATGCACGTTGGAAAATAAACCTTGCAGTTTGCAGCGATTCCGGTCTCTGTGGCCTTATTGAGTGGGGGGTCTTCTGATGGACTCTTACAGTACAGGTGCCACAGGTCTCATTAAATTCCAGCCAATAGGACTTGGTCTATAGGGACAGGATACTCAGGAGAGCAGCTTAGATACTTGAACAAACCCTTTTACAGGGGTCACCTAAGATCATCAGAAAGCACAGATATTTACATTAAGATTCAAAACAGTAGCAACGTTACAGTTATAGAGTAGCAAGAAAAATAATTTTAGAGTTGAGGGTCGTCACCACAACATGAGAAATGGTATTAAAGGGTCTCAGCATTAGGAAGGTTGAGAACCAATGTCCTGGAAGGTCTGTTGGCAGTTTATCATTGGAAGAGGTTCTTGACCTGGAGTGCAGGAGGACAAAGCTAGGGAATCCCTACAGACAGACATGATCTCGGGGAGACCGTGCAAACCAGGAGAACAGTCAGAAGCACAGAAGGTCGAGGGACAGTGGGGCATCCATTCTCTAACTCTTCACATGGGGTCTAGGCAAAGCCCTGAAAGGGACAGAATGTAAGTCCAAGCAGGATCCTTGATGGCCTGGGACAGACACCCAGCCCTGTACAGATAAAAGTACAGGGCATGGAGTGTGCACCCCACGGTCTCAGTGCGCAGGAGACTGAGGCAAGAGAGTTGTCTTGAGTTCGAGGCCAGCATTGGCTACATAGTGAGCGCCAGGACAGCTTTAGCTACTGTGTAAGACTCTTGTCTCAAAATGAGCAAACAACCGTAACAAAGCATGAACAAAAGTACAAGTTAAACAAGCTCAAGTGAACAAGGCTTCTTGGCTCACGTAATCAGAAGCTCAGGTCCCACTGGGTCTGAGGCTCCCGTGGCACGCTGCTCTCCCACTACTTCGTTTCCCTCCCCTCCCCTCCCTCCTCTCTCTGACCTCACTGATCTACACCAGCTTCTCTGTCTTCCTTCACCTGCTCTCCTGCTCACACTGTCTCCAGTTAATAGCCCAATGGGGCTAGCTGGGCATGAGTACTCAGAAAGTAGAGACAGGAGGATGTCTGTGAGTTTGAAGTCAGCCTGGGTGCATAGGGGATTCCAGGACACCAGAGCTACATAGGCAGACACTAGTTCAAAAACCAAGCAAACAAAAAACAACAAAACACAACCCATGAACAACAAAAATGGGTGAGGGGGAAAGTCTCTCAGCATCCATATGACTGACTGCCCAGGAAGAGGGGAAGATTAACCCAGTCATCCCTCTATCAGGCAGTAAGTCCAGGGAAATAGTTGACCCAAGCTCAGCACTTGCTGTTCCTGGAGCACTGGGGAGGCGGGGCTTATTATCGTAAGTAGCTGAGGAAAGTGGTGTCATCAAGCAAAAGAATGGCTACCAACTTTCATCTCTAGGATATCTGTTGAACAGCAGGAAGAACCCCATGGGAAATTGAGCTAACCCATTTTCAGGACCCCTGCCCTGCTTCAAGGAGTTATTTGACACTTCTCAACCAAACCCTGCTCATTCAACCTTTAGAAAGGGAACACTATGGAAATCAGGAGAGAGTCGTGGTAGCCAGGACTTAAGGAACTGTGACCAGAGGCAGCTCCCTCTCAGGGCAGCAGGCTTCTCTCATGGGGTCCTCTGTCCATCCTTCCTCTGATCTACCTGCTGGTCACCTCAATCTGCTCATAGAGACTTCTCTGCCCACATCCTTCTGGTTTACATGGACTTTAACGACTCTGCAGAGGCTCATTTAGGCAGAAGGCTACACTTCATAGCATTCTCTGTCATACCTGAGACTGACCACCCAACCCCACATTCTAAAGAAAGGGAAATTTGAATTTCCCAGGTCATCTTTTCAAGCCAGACACAGATCCAAATTGCTGGGAATGGATTTCCTTTTACGTAAACAAAACTCTCTCTCTCTCTCTCTCTCTCTCTCACACACACACACACACACACACACACACACACACACACACACACCAATCCATCCAAATCTGGGAAAGGCTATGTCTAAACTTCCTTCCCTAATCTTATCATTATTTTTTAATTTCCCCTCTCTTTCTCCCGCGGGAGATATCTCTATTGACTCCAGATAAAGGGTGGGACCCAAAGGGATCCCACTGAGCCAGTGAGCTCACTCCGGCTGCTTACAGGTGTGTGGGTGAGCATTATTTACAGGAATCTGTGCAACTCTGGAAACCACATCACCAAAAAGCCCAGCATGGGTACTGACTCAGGAAAACTGAAACATCGGAGTTTCCTGTGTGACCTACACCACCAAAGGTGCCCTCCCTCTCCCAACAGAGGGTTACTTTGATATTTATATAACTAGAAGGGAACCCCAAGTCTTTAAAATTCCCTGGGCTTCCTGAGTCTTGTGCGTTTTTGGGTCCCAAAGCCTCCGAGGAGGAAATGTTTCAATTAGAAGGAAATCCCTACAGAACAAAGTTTACTTGGTTCCTTCTAGACATGGTGGAGGCTGGACAGAGCTCCACTCTGTCCCAGGTCCCAGGCAAAGGACACTCACTGCCGCCGCCGCCACCGCCGCAGTAGCCACCACCACCACCACCATCCTCAGTTAAACCACTGTTTTTCAGGCATCTCCAATCCATGTCTGAGAGATAGATGGCTGTGCCTTGAGGCAGATAGTTCAGAGCTCTGCACCAACGTGAATAATACCCTGAAATTCCAAATGCTAGGTTAAAATTCTTTGGACTCCAGACCCCATTCCTCCCTTCCCTTCCTCCGGCTACCTCACAACTGTAACCTCCGCCAAGTTCAGCACGAGGGACTTGGAAAGGCACGCCCTCTGCTGGCCAACAGGGAAGCCGACATGAACCCGGTTTCAGAGTCCCTTGGAATCACTGAGTCGCCCCTTAGGCGAACATAGCATCGCCTCAGATTCAAGAGCCCCTTCGTCTGTGTAACTGTGTCCCACACTTCCCCCTCCACGTAATGAGGCTTCCTGTTCTTGAACGGAGCTGTCCATCCAACACTTCGCCGGGTCCAAGGATAGACCGGAACTCGAAGAAAGGCAATGGCGCACACAGGGTCCGATGCTGGTATCTGATGGGGGTAAGGGACCTGTTAGTTTAGAGGAGGGTTTACCTATTCGTTTTCTGCTTCAGGAATTACCGCGTGAGGAGGGGGAAATGTTAGGTTTCCTCCTCTCTCGGTGCCCTTGAACTTCATCCCCACAACCCCAAATCCGCAATACTCTACAAGCCCGACTCCACACAGCCTGCCTCGGAAAGCAGACTGCACCTGCTCCCCATTTGCTTCAGACCTGGGTCGGTCGAGGAATCAGAGTTCCCCTAAACGCCAAGCGAGCGGCTTGGACCAGACGCTCCCCCACCCCCAGCGGGCGGGGCGGCCTCACTCGCACTCCCTCCCGGCCCTGCCTCTCCCACCCGGGACGCGCCTCCCTCCCGCAGCCAGTCCCGAGAGCTCCGCGTCCCCGCTGCTGTCTTCTACCGCCCGGCCGGATCGGATCCGAGTCGGAGCATGGAACCAGGGCAGCCCCGGGAAGCCCGCGAACCCGGGCCAGGGGCAGAGACCGCTGCGGCGCCGCGCTGCGAAGAAGCCAAGACTTTCTATGACAACCTCTCGCCCAAGAAGAAACCCAAATCGGTAAACGCAGGGCTTGGATTTGGGGGGACAGGGGAAGGGCCACTTCCAAGGAGGGGTCTCAAGCCCTCTGGGAAGGGACTTGTGGAGCCCCTCCCGAAGGTGACACGGCTCCTTCGCCCCAGAATGCACCCAGCATTTGGCTGGGGCTCCAGTTTATTTTGGGAGCTCTGCTGTAGTGGCAGTGCTCGCCCCCTCCCCCTGCCTCTATCCCGGGCTCAGGTTCTACTACAGAATACCCCTCCCCCATGCTGTCATCAGGAGCCTATCCCCTCCCGGCGCTGGCAGCCTGAGCGGGCGCGGACCGCACTTGTTGGCAGAGCTGGTCAGCAACCCCGGGTAGCAGCGCCTGGGCTCCATAACTCAATTCTGGAAACCCGGCTGCTCGATGATTCCATCTGTGCAACCAGCTCAGCTTCCAGATCCAAGCCTCGGCATTTGGCCTCTAACTGTAGACCCAGACCCCAAGCAATCAGGCCGCTCTCCCGGCATCTTAAAGAAACGGGTACAACTCCCAGGCTCTGAGCTCCCAACGCTGGGCTTTGCACCTTAGACGTTGCTTCTGATCTCAGTGGTGGCATCAGCCCTTTGCAACTTCACACAGAGGCAAGCATTCCTCTTCCTCTGGTAGGCAAGTTCATGATACCTTAGCGTCGTTCATGCCTCTCCGCCTTAGACCCAGGAACTCAAGCAAGGGATTGAGACTAGAAACTGACCTAGAGGCATTACACAAAGACCTCCAGTCTGACCTTAAGCATCCCACTGCTCCACTACAATGACTTTACTCAGGAGGCCACCCGCTCCACAGTCACCTCTAGACCTTAGCTCATCCTGGTGACAGAGATAGTAAGCTGTGGCCTGCCTGTCTCAGGAGTTTGTAGTGTGCCCACAGAGTCTCTAGAGATGGTGCATTCTCAGGTAAAAGATCCTACATGTTGTGGGAGCCCTGGGGAGGGGGTGACTGTCCCCAGGAAAGCTTGGGGAAATGGCTTTGGGGGCTGATCTTAAAGCTTCAGTGGGTGGGACCCCCTGGGAGAGCAGGGGCTGGGGGTGAGGTGGGGGGAGGGGGAGGGGGAGGGAACGAGTGAAAAGCAAGAAGCTGTCTTTGAAGTTCAAGACTTTGTTCAGAATTCAGAGGGAAATGCAGGACCACTGGGGGCAGTGTTACAAGGACTCAAAGGCTCCCAGCCCAGGGGCAGCTCTGACTGGAGTACTTTGTGAAAGCGCCCAGGCCTTATCTAGGGGGGCTGAGGCTTTCATCCTGGGTTCTGTGGAAGCCGGTGTCTTGGGCCATCTTCAGACCTGTGAATTCTTTCTTCTTAAAAAAAAAATACTTTAAATATTTAAAAAAAAAAAGCAGCTTTTCCCATGTTCAAGTATTTAGGGGCGCAAACTGGACTCTCTCAGAACTGTGCAGAAATATATAAATAAGTTGGCTGGACACTGAAGCTTCTTAGTCTGTGGTAAAGCCCTAACTCCTGCTTTCAAATGTATTGCCATCCA
Source organism: Apodemus sylvaticus (assembly GCF_947179515.1). Classification (NCBI taxonomy): domain Eukaryota; kingdom Metazoa; phylum Chordata; class Mammalia; order Rodentia; family Muridae; genus Apodemus; species Apodemus sylvaticus. The sequence goes on from NC_067474.1 coordinate 136,930,094, forward strand.
AACTGTTGGGGTTTTGTTGTTGTTTTGTTTGTTCGTGTTTTTAAAGATTTATTTATTTAATATATGTGAGTACATTGTCGATCTCTTCAGACACACCAGAAGAGGGCGTCAGATCCCATTACAGATGGTTGTGAGCCACCATGTGGTTGCTGGGAATTGAACTCAGGGCCTGTGGAAGAGCAGTCAGTGCTCTTAACCTCTGAGCCACCTCTCCAGCTCCCAAAGTGTTGTTTTACTGATTAGTTTTATAACAAATGCATCTATATAGGTGTGTAGATATAAGAGCTGAATTTTAAAATAGACTTACAGCAGTTATATATTTGGCTTACCCAGGTTGGGGGGTTCTGCCTAAGAATTCATTTGACTAAATGGTCAACCTACCTTTAAAAATATGAATATCATAATGGAACTGTTGCAGGATCCTCTTTTTTTTTTTTCATTCTTTAGCGGGGGGATTAACATGGTTCCACTTTCATTTTATGAAGATCACGTTGGGCTGTTTATCGGGTGGATTAAAAAGGGCGGGTCTGGCAGCAGTCATGCTAATGAGATAGCAAAGCTAGACTAATAATGTCTGGGCCTGGGAACGGGAAGGGGAGGCTGCTGGAAAACAGGAGAGAACCTTCAGTGTTCACACCCGCTTCCCCCGCGAACATCAGAGAACCAGGCCATGATCACTCATGACCCCTTCATCGGCCCTTGAACCCTGGTCTGATTAGGTGCCGTTCCCAGCTCCTGTCTTTCCTGCCGTAGCCCCTCCTCCCACGGGCTATTTTGGGGGTTGTGAGCCTCATGGGCTTCATTGGGGCCTGGCCTGGCCTCATTTTCATTCCCAAGAGCTTGAGTAAAATAGTTAACCTAGTGAAGGCCACCAGAGACCCTCACCTCTTGGGGTCAGAGGCTTCCACCCAGAGCTATCCGGTTCTTGTCTCTCCCAACCACCCCTCCTGTGTCCTTCCAGAAATAGCAGCTTCTTTGGCTACATTCATATCTTGAGTTCAATAGACAGATTATTGGTTTAAATAGGAGTTCCGCAGGAAGGCCAGTGGGGCTGGGCTACCCTCTGCTAATTCTTCTACCCTCACCGCCAAGCCATAGTGATCAGCCTAAATCCCAGAGAGCAGGCAAGACTATGGCTCCCTACAGCTCCGTACTCCCAAGCTGAGACCCTTGGTTGTTCTGACGCAGTCCCTAGCCTGGAATGGACTTTCTGATTTGGCTGCACACACAACTTGGACGCTAAGAAACCTGGGCAGGCACAAGAGGGTCAGTCTACAAGGGCTCAGCTTCTCCGGGCTCTGGACAGATCCTGTCACCTGTTTTTTCAGACCCACTTGGATGATGGACAACATACAGGGGCTGGTGTTCCTGAGGTCCACCTCGATTGTGTTGTAGCAGAGTGACTTGGATAGGAGACAGGATCCTGACCTGGGGACCATCATTTTTCAAGGGAAGAATATCCCACCATAAAACCTCAACAATATTAGGATACAATGCCTCTTGACATTTCTTCCAAACATGGAAAAGGAGGCTGGAATGTGTCCAGGCAAGTTGCTAAAGTAAAAGTTGGAGGCTTCTGGGAGGATCACATCAAGGAAACTTTATGTGGACAGAGGCCAAACTAGAGGCTAGATGTCACCTTGACAGGGTATTGTCTGAACAATACCCTGACCTTCTCTAACACTATTTCCTCATCTGTGAGAAGAAAGTAGACACTCCAGAGGCCAAGGCAGTCAAGACACTTTTCTTGCAATGGGAAGAAGTAGGATCTGAGAGTCTGGTTAGCTCACCTAAAGGAAAGCCGAGACCAGTCAGGGCTGTGGGACAGAAGGTGAAGAAGAGAACGTGAGGAACAGGGCGTTGGCTGGCTGCGTGGCCTGGATCCAGATTCAGAGCCGGCCTGAAGTGGATGGAGGAACATGGGTTCTCTGTCTCTGCAGGAATGACAGCTCCGTCCCTAAGGTGCCTCAGCGCTGATGGGGTTGCGAAATACCCAGCCAAGAGCACACTGGCCCACGGCTGGTCAGAAACTGGCTAAAGCATTGGGCTGAGCCTCAGAGGAGGGATGCCATCTTCTACTGGCCCTGCTGGTCTTCTGCACAGTCTTGGTTACAGTTAAAGGCTAAACACAAGCTGTGGTCAGCTACACAATGTTGTAGAAGTTTTTGTTTTTTTCCATTTCTATTCTGAGAGGCTGAGGCTTTATTGGCCATTATTTATGGGAGACTGCTTAAATTCATTAAAATGAAATCAATTTAGGAACCAGGAGATGGCTCTGTCGGTAAAGCGCCAGGCATACAAGCACCAGGAACCCAAGTTCGGCTCTCCAGCAGCTCCGTGAAAGCCGTGTGTGACGGGGTGCTCAAGCCGTGTGTGACGGGGTGCTCAAGCCGTGTGTGACGGGGTGCTCAACCAAGCAGGCAGAGACAGATCTCGGGAGCTCAGGGCTCACTGGCTAGCCAGTCTCACCAGTCAATGTGCTCCAAGCTTAACCAGAGACCCCGCCGAGAGAGATAGATAGATAGAGAGAGAGAGAGAGAGAGAGAGAGAGAGAGAGAGAGAGAGAGGAGAGGAATAGAAGGCACCTGACATTCACTTCTTGGCTCCACACACAAACACGCACTCACACACACACACCCATTTTTTTTTAAAGCAATTGAAATTAGAACTCAAGTCTTCAGTCATCGCCAGTCACATCTGAGGTTACTACACAGCCGCAGAGCACAGTTTACAGAACATTTCCTTAAAGTCCTGTCTTCTAGAGCTGCCCAGGCCACAGAGAGGTGCTGTCAGTGCGTTCCCTGAACACTCATACTCTGATTTTCCCAGAGACTAGGAAGGGTCCAGTGGCTGTCCTTGGCGGCGTGCTCCTCTCCTTAAAGGATACCATGAATATCTGCAGCATCACTCAGAGCTCCAATCGGCTGGAGCCGCATCATCCACAAGATTATCATGAGCAAGCAGAGTGTTAGGTCCACGTGTAAGTCTTGGCTTCAGTTTGAGACCCTCTCTTCTCACCTGTAAACTAGGGATCAGGACGCTAGGACTGTCCCATTCGCAAAGAGGTGGTGTCCATGAGTTTCCTGCACACCCATATTCTGATAACCCCCAGAAATCAATCAGGGTGCAGCTGCTGTCCATGGTGGCACACTCCTCATCTAAGCCTATGTAAGTCAGGTGTGTTGGTCCATTTGGGTTACTGTATCAAAGTATCGCACACTGGGCGAGTTATACTGTAAACCATACAGATGTCTTTCTTGTTGGGGAGGTTGGGTGTCCAAAATTAAGGAACCAAAAGACTGGGGTCCTCTTCCTCACTTAGAGGAGGCATTTTCTCACTGTGTCTTCACATGGCAGAATAGTCAAGGCAAACCCTGGTATCTTTTTTTTTTCCGAAGAAAAGCCCTAACCACCTCCAAAGATCATACCCTTTAGTGCTATCTCATTCAGGATCAGAGATCAACATGATATTCAGATATAGCAGCTGAGAGGGGCCCCTTTGAAACCCAGGCCCCTACCTGTCCTCTGGGACCATCTCCACTCTCCCCTGCCCTGGCCTCTGTTTGCTTTTGCGAAGGTTTCCAGTTTGTGTTCACCAATCCTTGTTATGACCGACAGGGCGACTGTGGTGGTGGTAACGGGCAGGCAGTGGCACGGACAAGAGACAACACCAGGCCAAACAGTTCCATGTGGGGTTTATTGGAGAGGGAATGGACAAGAATGGCAGCAGAAAGAAAGGGGGAAGGGGGGAGGTGCTACCCATATATATATGGATGATGATGTGGTCGCAGGTAAAGGCAAGCCCAGTGAACTCTGGGTACATGGTGGCTGCTGCCTTGGCAACAGGCCTATAGGTGCGCTGTCGTCTATGTGATGTCACAGGCATTGGAGGTCCTGATACCAACACTTGTAGCCTCTTCAAGGTCTTCCTCAAAGGCCTCCTCTCCCTCAATGACTTCTCCTGAAGGCCAGTCACCAAGAGAGACCTTGCCTCGACCTCCTGTGACTGATGCCTATCCTTTTGCCTAGGTTCTGTTTGCTTGTCTTCTCCCCCATCCTCTGATGAGCTCTGAGGACAGGAGTCATACCTTCCACCAAAACCCCTCCTCAGCAGAGCTGGGTGAGGGCAAACTCCATAGAGGAACCAACTGAAGCAGCATTCCAGGGCAAGAGCATGAGCTGACTGGACAGGGGGACAGGGTGCTTCCTAGATACCGCAGGCGAAAGGAGGGAGCACTGTGCTCAAGAGTCAGAGCGCAAGGGAACGGTGTGCAAAATGCAAAAACCATGAGCAAAGTGAGGTTGCGCAAAGCTGGGCAAGAGGAAACTGAGGGTAGAAAGGAAGGAGGGGTCTGTTGCAAAGGACTTCTTGCTCTGTAGGCAAGAAAGGCTGCTTGGTTCTGCAATGAAGAGATGAACTGTGATCATGTCTGCATTTTAGACAGATCCTCTGACAATTTGAAGAGGGTGACAGGTGATGATGAACTGGGCTGTGGAAGAGAAGAAAGAAGTGGGTAGATTCCAAGCATGGGTGGCGTAGACCTTTGGTCAATGAGGAAGCAAATGGGGAAGGAGGGGGGAGTGAAGGTTTGCTTCCCAGCTTCGGTTGTCTGATCATGAAGTGGTGATCTGGACCAATAGGTGTGGAGCTGGACATGAGATGGGGAAAGGGGAAGAGGCTGGGTTTGGGGGTGAGGGTGAGGGACTCTGCCCCAGGCACTGTAGGTTGGAGTGTCTGCTGGTTGACTGGGGCAGTTAGATATGCAAGTCTGGAGCTCAGGAAACAGATTCAGGCTGGAGATATTCTTTTCTTATATAATTACTCTTTCTGGGCACTAATTTCTTCCTGAGGGCATACAGCCCTTCTTTCATAATGGAAACCATTTGGGAGTCATCTCAGTGTGTCCATACTTTGGCTACATACCTTGTACTCATTTTTCTCTGATGTCCAAATGGCCAACAATATTGCAAGCTTCCCTAGGGCATGCCCCTCCTTCCCATCAAACTCCTAAATAGGGAACCTGTCTCCAGCAGGGTCCAGCCTGGAGTCTGCCTTTGCCTGAGCAGAGCCTCAGCCTTCCCCACATCCCAGGGTCCAGGAGGAGCTTGCACAGGTACACCTGGAGATGCAGTCTGAGTGACAGCCTGTCTTACTGTCCTTCCTTCCTACAGCCAAAGCCTCAGAACGCGGTCACCATCGCTGTGTCCTCCAGAGCCTTGTTCCGAATGGACGAGGAACAGAGGATCTACACAGAGCAGGGCGTAGAGGAGTATGTGCGATACCAGCTGGAGCACGAGAATGAGCCCTTCAGTCCCGGGCCCGCCTTCCCCTTTGTGAAGGTGAGGGGGCAGTTCCTGAAACCACCCACACAGTGCCTTTGTCAGAAGCTCTGCCTGGCAGAGGCAATCCCATGACTAAAGGACTGAGCATTTGGGGGAAGAGGCTCCCCTCCTCGGGACTAATGGAGCCCCAGGATGGGTAACCAGTTTGAGGAGCTATCCCTTCCATTTACCTTTAAGGAAGTACCTCCGTGTGGTGAACAACCCACCCGATGGTGGAAAATGTCATTAGCAGGTGGTGGTGTGTAGATCTCATTCCACCAAGCCGATCTTTAGCCTCCGCTCTCCTCCCTCACTGCACCCCTGGCCTCCGACTCTACTCATCGGTCGCTGGGACTCTCAACTGGAGTTTGCTGTCTCCCTTCCAGGCCCTGGAGGCTGTGAACAAGCGACTTCGGGAGTTGTACCCCGATAGTGAAGACATCTTTGACATTGTCCTCATGACCAACAACCATGCTCAAGTGGGAGTTCGCCTCATCAACAGCATCAACCATTATGGTAAGCATGGGACAGGTGAACTCAGGGTGCCTTACCAGACGCACTCCCTCAGGGAGGCCACACTGCTACAGGCTGGGTCAGGCTATCCTCACTGACATCCTGACCCCAGCCAGCAGTGTGCTGCTAACCTGGCTCTGTATTCCATTGCGTTGTAATTTTAACCCTGGTGGTTTAAAACTAATAAGGTTGGGGCTGCAGTCCAACTGACAGTGTTCTTGCCTGGCAGGCAGAAAGCCCTGGGCTCAGCCTCCAACACTGCATAAAAGCTAGCTATGTTAGTATAGTAGTGCATGCATGTAATACCCCCTCACTCAGGAGATGAGGCAGGAATTCAAAGTCTTCCTATGCTACTTAGTAAGTTCAAGGCCAGCCCGAGATAAGAGCCTGGTGTGGCTCAGTTGGTAGAGTGCTTGTCTGGCATGCATGAAACCCTGGGTTGGATCCCCAGCACTGAATTTAAAAAACAAATAGCGGGCTGGAGAGATGGCTTGTTGGTTAAGGGCACTGACTGCTCTTCCAGAGGTCCTGAGTTCAATTCCCAGCAACCACATGGTGGCTTATAAACCTCTGTAATAGGGTACAATGCCCTTTCTGGTGTGTCTGAAGACAGTGACAGTGTACTCACATACATATAAATAAATAAATATTTTTATCATAAAATGTTTTAACTTCCCTTTTCAATAAATGATAAAATAAATAAAAACATAAAAATAAAATAAAATAATTATTTAAAAAAAAGCCATGGTGGTATAAAACCTATAATCCCAGAACTATGGAGTCAGTGAAATGGAGGCAGAGGAATTAGTAGCCTAAGCACATGTTCAGATACCTGTGACCCTGTCTCAAAATACATACATACATACATACATACACACATGCACACATACATACATGTGTACATGTGTACATGCATACATGCATACATACATACAAGACTGTAATGCTGTGTGTCTGTGTGTCGTGATGCACAGCTTTAATCCAAGCCCTCCAGAGGCAGAGAAAGGTGGACATCGGAGTTCAAGGCCAGCTTGCCTTATAAAGTGAGATTCAGCCAAGGGCTACACAAAGAGAAACCTTGTCTAGAAAAAACACACACCAACAAAAACCCGTAAAAATAAAACAAACCAAACTGATTTGAAATGCTGCCAGTGTTGGGGATGCCGTCCCCAGCCAATTTCCGGCCACCCATGGTTGATCCACATAACCGGCTCATAAAATTCCTGAACACGCAATAACTGACTCTTAAAAACCGGCACAAGCCAGCTGCAGCCCTCCCTCGCTGGACAGGCCCCACTCCCTGTGTAGCTGGGAAAGGTGTTTACTGCCTCTGTGCCTCAGTTTCTCTCCCTGTGGGAGACTCGCAAGCTTCACAAGGCTACGAGCAGTTCGGAGGGAAAGGGTGCTTCTCTTTTTAGTCCAGTTGTGAATGAAAGTGCTGACTTCCTCAGAGCAAGCTTCCAGCGATGGAATACATTCTCGTTTCCAGGACGACTTAGAACCCCAGAGCAGAAAGGAAAACTGGACCTAGGAAGGCCAGAATCCAGGTCTTGGCTCTCTCTCTCTCTCTCTCTCTCTCTCTCTCTCTCTCTCTCTCTCTCTCTCTCTCTCTCTCTCTCTCTCGTGGGCTTGTGCTCTCCCAGCCCTTCTTTAGCAGGCTTGGACCTTTGTTGTCATCTGAAACTGAAGTTCTGGAAAGTCCAAATAGTTCCAGGCGTCCACGGGGACCAGACATGCACAGGGCGCAGAGATTCACATGCAGGGAAAACTCCCAAACACAAAATGTTTTATAAAAAGGGAAAATCGTGGGCTGGAGACGATGGCTCAGCAGTTAAGAGCCCTGACTGCTCTTCCAGAGGATCTGCGTCCACCTGGGCTCACTTCCCAGCACGCTCATTGCCAGCTCACAACTGTGTGTCACTCCAGTTCCAGGGAATCTGACACCTTCACACAGACAGACGTACATGCAAAACACCAACACACATAAAATAAAAGTAATGAAGTCATTTAAAAAATATAGGAGAAACCACCAACACCAACCCACCCATATTTACAAGATCTCATTTCAAGCAGCCAGCAACCCAGTTGTGTGCTTATTTTATTTTAATATACTTAATGTTGATGCAGGAGCTTACCATGTAGATCCTGAGGCCAGGCTAGCCTCAGACTTGAGAGCTGCTTGCCATAACCTTCCCAGCACTGGGCTTTCAGACACTGCAGACCTGTACTACCTTTTGCTCCTGCATCCTGAGTGCTGGGATCAAAAGCATGTGCCAATATATTTGACTTCACTACCTTTTGTAAAAACCAAAAATTTAACTCGTGCGCATATGTATGTGTCTGTGTATGCAGGCCACACCACTTTGCATGGGCCTTTGAAGGTCAGGCATCAGATCCCTTGGTGCCTGAGTTACAGTTATGAGGTGGTGTGTGGGTGCTGAGAACTGAACCCGGGTCTTCTGGAAGAGCAGCCAGTGCTTTGAACCACCGAGCCACCTCTCCAGCTCCTATTCACCCCTTTAAACATGTATTTCTTTATTTCTTTATGAAACCAGAGCCTCCGTAGGCTGTGTGGGTGTTCAATCACTGAGCTACACCCATTTCAAATCTCTGAACGTGAGGGTGATGTTGTTGATCTCTAACCAGCTGGGGGATAGGTGTTGATCAGGGAAAAGAGGCAGGGCGCCATGCTTGCCTGGGGCCTGGAGCACCACTGTGGGGTCAGATATTAACCCTTTTTGGTGTCCTGCTTAAGGGACTTAGGTGGTGATGGTAAATGAATGGCGTGACGACAGCAGTCACTTGTCAGCCAGCAACTATTGCCCAGCTTTTGCAGATTTGGGAGAAAGCTACCCAGGTTGGACTCTGATTGGCTCAGCACAGAGTCTGCCCCTGTCCAATCAGCTATGGCCAGAAAGATAGGGTCTCCAGTCCAGCTTCTGAAGTTGTATGATTCCCTGACTAGGCAGAGATGCTATGAGCCAGGCGTTTTCTCCCACTACGTGATCATCTTATTCCCTTGAAGGATGGACAGGCTTGGACAGGGGATGTTAGACTTAAACAGAGAGTCGCTCTGCTGTCACCACTCAGTTCAAGCGCAGAGAGGCCATTATGGAGCATAAAGTTTGACCCTGGCCTCATCAGGACCCTCTACCTCCACAGACCTGTTCATTGAGCGTTTCTGCATGACGGGTGGGAACAGCCCCATCTGCTACCTCAAGGCCTACCACACCAACCTCTACTTGTCAGCTGATGCCGACAAAGTGAGAGAAGCCATCGATGAGGGTAAGTCAGAATGGGGCGGGAGAACATGGGAACACCTCCCCACGCAGAAAGGGGTCCCAGTGGTGATAGCCTGCTGCCAGAGCTCTGAACTGGGGTTGCCAAGGTAACCACAGGGGAAAATATGCGAACCTTCCTATGATCTGTCTTGAAAAGTGAAAACAAAACCCTACCTCATCCTCTCACCCTCTCCCGCCCCGCAGTGCATGTTCATCAGCATCCCCTAGCCTCTGTTTCCATGGGAACTCCCCTTCCAGCCCAGAAAGCTACAGCTCTCTAAGATCCTTCTGAGCTGGTGGGAGTTCTGGTTCCTGTGTGGCCACAAAGCTTCTACCCATCACTGGGCCAATGAGAGGTGAATGGCCAACGGTAGCCCAGCCTGAGAGGTAAACTTTCAAAAACAGTCGGGGCTGGCCAGTGCTAAAATGAGATGAGGGGACTCTGTTACGAGTACCGGTAATGAGAAGTCCATTCCACGTGCCCATTCAAGGGGCAGTTTGGGGTGACAGCCATAGACTCAGTTCTGCCAATAGGAGCCACGGAGGAAGAAAGACTGGCTGCCCATTTGTCTGGACGCGTTCTTAGACTGAACTCTCAGGGTTTCTGCCAACTGCCCTCTTTTCCCGTCCATGTTGCCCCTTTGTCTGTGAGGCTTTGTATAACCAGGATCCAGAAGGCATTTCCCTAGACACATTATACCCTTCAGTTGAGATCTGGGGACTGGCTAACATATGGGTGTGCCTCTGCACATCTGGAATTTGACCTTTGCTCTAGGAGACAGGAGAGTGGTTGGGTGGATGTCTTGCTCAGAGCAGTGGGGCTTGGGTCGTCTTGTCATTAGGTTGATGGAGCTGAGAAGGTATATAGTCTGATACTCAGGACCTGGTCCTACCCTGGGCATACTTAGGCCAGTGCACCTGCTGTGAGACCTGTACTGCTAGCTCTTCCCAGAGCTCTGCAAAAGGCTACATCTGTGATCCTAGATTCCTACTGAGGAGCAGGATAGAAGTGGCCTTTGGAGAGATGAAGACTGCTGAGGGGATTCACCTGACTGTAGCCTGGAGCCTTGGTCCCTGGTGGGCATCCTTGCATCCCAGAGGAACCCCGGTTACAGAAAGTATAAATTCATTATCACATGTAGCGTATGCTGCCTCCCAGGACCACACACTATCTCACAGTCTGAACCACAGTGACTTCAATGCACCTGTGTGCTTGGTGGCTGTAGACAGGGTGTCCACATCTATCCACCCCTACTGCAACCTGAGAGCTCACTCTCATACAAACCTGAGAGAACCTGAATTTTACCTTGGTCCAGAGGAGGTATGTAAGTTGGAATCAATTTTGAGGCAGTGACCACACCTCCAGGCGTGCTTCCCTATCTGTTCTCCAAACAGAACAGTGGCATAGGAGTTCTGTGCTTCCAGCCAGAACTGTAGTTTAGACGGTCCACACCAGCATGGTCTTCAGTGTTACTCAAATACCCTTATGCTAGCTGATAAACAGCTCTTCAGGGTCCATCCCAAGGATGCCTCTAGAGCTCTGCACAAAGATGATATTAATGAGGTATCCTTTAGACACTGACAGGGATGCTCCCAGTGCTACCTCAGAGCTATACCGGCTGCCTATTATGGCCAGTGTCCATGCACTACCAATTTCAAAATGCTTTCAATGAGTCCTTGATAGGCTTGCTGTTAGTCCTGGAGGGATAAGGACAGCATGGGATACCTTCTGTGCCAAGGCTCAGACTACATTCACCTCTCTCTGCCCAGGGATTGCAGCTGCCACCATCTTCAGCCCCAGCAAGGATGTGGTTGTGTCCCAGAGTCAGCTCCGCGTGGCCTTCGATGGGGACGCAGTACTCTTCTCCGATGAGTCAGAGCGCATCGTCAAGGCCCATGGGCTGGACAGATTCTTTGAACATGAGAGGACCCATGAGAACAAACCTTTGGCACAGGTGCTGCACATTCCCAGAACCCCTGAGTAACCCCTCCTTCCCCGGAACCTGAACTGGCCTGAATCCAGGGCCAAACCCAGGCTAAGTCCACACATCCACCAGGTCCTCTTACTAAGAGCCACACCTTCTCTTTCCTTGGTTTTTCAAGTTAGAGTTTCTTTGTGTAGCCTTGGCTGTCCTGGAACTTGCTTTGTAGACCAGGCTGGCCTTGAACCCAGCTGTCCTAGAACTTGCTTTGTAGACCAAACTAGTCTTGAACTCAGAGATCCACCTCCTTCTGCCTCCTGAGTTCTAAACCTCATCTCCCTCACTTGGCTCCTTACTCCTTTCATTGAGACTTCACCCCTTCACTAAGTCTCACCTTCTCACACAAGTGCCATTTTCTCCCCCCGCCTTGGGGTCCCCAGAATCTCTCCAAGCACCTCACCACAGCCTCTCCTGCCTCCCTGCTGTATTCCTCCAAGCACCTCACTCAGCCTCTTCTGCCTCCCTGCTGTATTCCTCCAAACCCCTTTCTAAGGTCTCCATTGCCTCTCAGAAGCCCCCATGCTCCATTCTGAGACTTGAACCCTCTTGGAAACTCCCACTCCTCAAAAATCTCACACACACACACACACACACACACACACACACACACACCTTTTATTCCATTGTCCTTTCCGTGTGACCTTCAGCCTCTCTTGGGATACCCTTCTGAGTAAGGCCCTATCCCGCCGGAAGCTTCCTGTTTCCTTCACTAGGAGACAAGAACAATTCCCTATTGCACCATCATAGGGGCCCAGGACTGTGGCCCCCTTGGGCCACCTCATGTCATGCCTCAGTGGCTCAGGGACCCTCACCTGCTCTTCTGCTTCTCAGTGACTCTCTGAGAATGTCTTGGAACTTGATAGAAATTCCCTGGCCGGGCGGTGGTGGTGCACACCTGTAATCCCAGTACTCTGGGAGGCAGAGGCAGGCAGATTTCTGAGTTTGAGGCCAGCCTGGTCTACAGTGTGAGTTCTAGGACAGTCAGGGCTATATAAAGAAACTCTGTCTCAAAAATCCAAAAAACCAAAACAACAACAACAAAAAAAAAAAACCACCAAAAAAAAAAAAGAAAGAAAGAAAAGGAAAGGAAAGAAAAAAGAAAAGAAAAAGAAAAGAAAAGAAAGAAATTCCCTGTGGGTGGAGCAGTGGGATTCCCCAGCTCTGCTGGGAACTCCGATTTGAGCTTTTATAGAAACGTAGGTACCCAGAACAGGACACTTCCCCGCTAAGAGGTTAATAGAGACCCAGAAGAACACTGCTTACTTCAGGTTACCTGGCTAGGAAAATCCCCAAGACCAGCAGCCTACTTCCCTGGCTTCCGATTGCTTTGGGAATGAGCTACATTCTGCACCTCCCAGTTCTTTCTTCACACACCCTCAGGAGTTTCATGGTTGTGGGCACTTTCCCACCCCAGAGCTTGAGCCCAACACCCTGAGCCACTTATGCGTCCGTCCACAGTCAGGCTCATTATTCAGTGGTTACATCTGGCCCAGATGTTCACAGAATCTGTTGTGATTGGCAGGCACCCATGCCATCATTACTAGCTCGTTCTAACTGCTTCTTTGCTGATGAGCACAGAAGACCGCGCTTACAGAGCTGAAGGATAAATGCGGCTGGAGACATGAATGGATATCCATAGCAACAGTTGCCCTGGTTATGGTCCTTCTCACACAGCCCCAGTCACATTAAGACAGACCCCGGCCTAAGGTACCTACAGCCCTGTATGCACATAGGAGCCAGAACAGGCAAACCAAAACTACCAAAGGATTTAGGGATTTCCCACCCTAAGAGCCAATCACCGGTTCTTTAGGATGAAAGGGAAAATGTTTAGGAGAGGTGACTGAATCAGCCTTTCCGTCTCCTTGTCTCTATAGGGCCCCCTAAAGGGCTTCCTGGAAGCACTGGGTAGACTGCAAAAGAAATTCTACTCCAAAGGCTTGCGGCTGGAGTGCCCGATTCGCACTTATTTGGTGACAGCGCGCAGTGCAGCCAGTTCTGGAGCCCGGGCCCTCAAGACCCTGCGCAGCTGGGGCCTGGAGACGGATGAGGCCTTATTCCTAGCCGGAGCACCCAAGGGCCCCCTTCTTGAGAAGATCCGTCCACACATCTTCTTTGATGACCAGATGTTCCACGTGGCTGGAGCTCAGGAGATGGGCACCGTGGCGGCCCACGTGCCTTATGGTGTGGCTCAGAATCCCCGGCGGGCCGCCGCGGCCGCTAAGCAGTCACTAGGCGCACAGTAGCCGAGCCACCTTGCTCCAGGCGCCTGTCACACTTCTGAACCTCTTCCGGTGAACTTTTCTGGCTCCACCCTCCTGCATGACGCCGTCATCCCTCCGCGCCAGGTACTCTTAGAAAGCTACGACGACAGAGCCAGAAGTCTTGAAATCCCTCGAAATGGGAAATGTGTACAGTGCTGCACACAGGCTCTGTGTGTGTTTTCCCATGGTTTAGAAACCACACGCTGACCTTTTGCTTGCTGTGATTTGCTAACCTGAGCCATGGAAAGCTGCTACGTGGAAGGTTTGTCTGAAGAAGGGAGGAAAAGTTGTCCACATGCAAGTTCTCCTGTAGCCAGCAGGGGGCACTGCAGGCTCTCCCTGGAGAAGGCTTTAGCGGTTTACCAACTCTCGAGGTTTCCTTTGCCTTCAGCTTTTAGGCAAAGTTCAGTTAGTCCTGTCTGCCCGTGTCCTCACCTCGGTCCTGGGTCTGCCGGTCACTTCCACCTGCCATGCTGTAAGGAAGTTCTCCTAGCAGAGAAAGAACTCTAGTCCCAAATTTGGAGAAAGCATAGGCTCTGAAGCAAGTCGTTGTCCAGGCTGAAGCTGAGGTGTAGGTGTTACAGAAGTGGGAAGTGTCAGGACTGTTCTGAAAGCAAAGATGCTAGGGAAGTGATAGCTCAGAGAGGAGCGAGCTGAACTTGTACCAGCACGATTCTGTTGTGGATAGTGAAGAGAAGCCAGTCAGAGCTACCCTGGAAGCGATAAACTGCCATTGGGTGCTGTGCAAAGGATTCTGGGATGAGATGACCTCCCTGAGAGGTACCAGCGATTACTCCATCTCATGAATCTCTGTAGCCCTTTCTTCCCCACATGATGAGTGATGGTCCATCTCCTCTTTTGCTAAGCAGCCCTGGCACTCAGAAGGGTGGAAGAGTGGATGGTTGGTCCCCTTTGAAGACAAGAAGGGGCAAGCAGACATGATTGTGCGCACTGATTGCCTGGCTCCCACAGAGACTTCAGCAATGATGGAAGCCAGAAGCATCATCAGAGGGCCAGGAGCTGAGGAGGGCCCGAGGAGAGGGGCCTGGAGGTAGGGTGAAGGGCATCCGGGGACTCTAACCTCTGCCCTTCTGGGCATTTGAATCGGGATCTGAATGAGTGCATGCCCTGGGCAGTGTGTCCCAGGGTGACAGCTGCAGGAAGGAGGAAAAAGAAGATGCAAGGACTCCCGGATATGAGCACCAGCTTGGGCCAGAAGAGAAACCCTGGGCCAGGCTTGCGCTGCCGTCTCTGTGGCATGCAGATGCTATTCCTGGAAGGGATGTGAGGTTGGCACCCACCACAGCTGCTTTACGGAGCCACTGGAATTATTGCAGCCAGTAGGGCATGTGGCAAAGGTATCTTTACACACGGTTGTGCTCATCATTTTAACCAGGACATCAGAGGAGGCCTCGAAGCAGAACAAAGTCTGTAAGGGGGTTCCTGTGCTACTGGCACCCCACGCCTGGCCAGAGATGCTGTATGACTGAGAGCATGCGCAGAGACAGGAAACGGGGGAAGAGAGGAGGTTCAGCCTGCAGGCATTCTCCATCTTCACTGGATCACACTACAGCCCCTGGAAGGTCTCAGCCGAGGCTCACAGTGGTCACAAGAAGCTTATAAGGATGTGCAGAGTGGAGGCTCACAGACTGTCCTTAGGTTGTCCAGTCAGAAAAGACATGCGTACTGTGAAGACAGCACTGGGTGTTGTTGAATTCGGGATCTGGGATGCATGCCCAGGGCCCGGTCATGAAGGCTGCAAACCCTCCCAGGTTTCCTAGGTAACGGGCATGGTGCCGTGCCAGAGCAAGAAGATAAGGTGCAGTGAAGGGCTGTGGCTTTCATTGGAGCCACTGTTGATAGCACCGTGCGGAACGGTCCAAATTCTATTATTGAAACCGCAGATGAGCATCTCAAGCCCAGACAAAAGCTTCTGGAGCTGGAACAACAGACCAGAAGTCCTGAGGGCAGGCTCTTGCTGTCTGACTGCAACCAGACAGTCCTCCTGGTGGCCTCGGGAGCCGAAGAGGGGCCTGGCAGCATGAAGCTTTATGTGTTGTGTTACCAGGAGATTTACTGAGCGAAGAAGCCCCGGGCAAAGCCTTAGAAGGCAGCACTGGGGTGGAGGAGCCCCGCCCCCAGAACACTGGACCCCTTTAGCTGGAAGCGCTGCATCCCTAGGTCTGGCAGAGCACTCCTCCTAGAAAGTGCTTGCCAACAGAATTCCAGGCCCAGTGGAACTGTCACTCAGCAGAACAGTAGCTCTGTTTGTTATTAAGTGTGGAGACTGCTAAGATTACTCCAGAACTCCCTGCAGGGGAGGGAGATGTAGCTGGGCATCTGGCTCAGTCGGTAGAGCGCTTGCCTACTGAATCCAAAAGCCTGGATTCAACTAAACAGCAATCAATACTTAGGGTAGGCGGGATGGCGCACACACCTATACTTCCAATGCCAGAGAGATGAAGGCAGGAGGAATCGAAAGGCCAAGGTCAGCTGCGCAGCTAGTCCGGATTACATGAGACCCCATCACAAAAAGAAGGAAGCAAACTTTCCCCTACATGATGGCCCAGCTGCATTCGTGAAAATGTAGCAGAATATGCTAGAAAGAAAATAGAAGCTAGCATGATGTTCAAATCCAAAATGGACTTGATGTCACACCTCTATTTAATCAGTGAGTATCCTTGCAGTCAAAGCAATGATCAGAATATCAAATTGGCAAATAGCTCTGCCCAAGTCCCTGGGTATCCCTTGGTAGCATCAGCTGCCTACACCCCACTGCTGGAAATGCATCTTACAGTAATCCAGCCTGCCTGTGGATGTGCCCGTACCGTGGCCCATGTCTACTCCCTTGAGGTATCCAGACCATACAGATTTGGGGAACTACCATAACTTGCTCAGTTACCCAGCTAGCAGATGTCAGTGCTGGGACAACCAAGTCACGCTCACAACGGAATGTTCCAGAATCCACTACAAATATGGCAAGCTGTCCTATCTACTGTCATAGTTGAAGTCATCATCCCATCATAGTCCCCCTTACATATCCCAGGCGTGGCCCCAGATTCTGCAGGAGCGTTTCAGGCAGCCTGTCCTAGCTGGGGGTGGCATGAGTGTTGGAACCTTGTTTACCCTTGAGGACCATCGCTTTACAGCAGGCATGGCATGGTCTTTGATGCTCCTTCGCTGATCTGGTGGTACGACGCCAAGGAGGCCAGCGTCTCACCTGTCTCCAGCAGAAGATGATGATGAGAAAGAGGAAGATGAGGATGAGGATGACCACTGGCCTCATGGCTGGCAATTTCTCTGAAAAGGGTACCTGTGACAGTGTCCTGGGTTCTATCGACCCTTAAGACAAGGCGCAGAAACCTCTCCTGCCAGTAGGTGACACTGCAGGCTGGCGCTCAGCTGTGCCTGTGGTTTATTTTTCTCTCCTACTAAGCTCCTGATTATTGTGCAGGACTCTGGCAGCCAAAAGGGACTTCAGGTGCTGTGACAACGTTCATGAAGCATCTCTGTATGATGAGCTGATGACTCTCACCAAAAACCACTGTGATGGTGCGTATGGAGAAATATTTATGAATGCGTGCCTCTGTACAGACTGAGTATGTGTTTATAGGCGTGACAGCTCGTATTTCTCTGCTGATGATCTGCTGATGGCTCTGTGTGCACAAGTGTGTCTGTGTCTCTGTGTATCACGCACACTTGCAAGCTTGGCGTGTGTACAGATGGTTCTGTTATTTGGGAATCCTGGGGTGACCAGCATCACTCCTGGGGGTTCTCGTCATCTCGTGGGCATTGCATGTTCATCGCCTGCGGCCCCCCAGGCCAGGCCTCTCAGCCTTCCTCTCTCTAGCTTTCTGCTTCTGTTCCACTTCTGTTGCCTCTGACCTCTCTGTCTCCTACCCCTCCAGCTCTGCGGCTTTGGGGAGGAAGTGGCAGAATCTGCCTCCACTGATCAATCTCCACACATCTTTTCCCTCCTCCCAACAGTGCCCGGGTTAATACGGTCCAATTAGGGGCTATCTTATGGCCACCGATGGGAAAGCTGACTTCCTTCTGGGCCTCCTGCTCTTGCCAAACAAGCTTTACCTCTGACCTTGACTGGGAAGTGTCTCCCTGACGCCCCCCACCTCACCCCCACCCAGAGACTTTAGTGATTGAATGAATCATGTTTGCAAAATTAGAGCTTCTCTAAGATGAATCAAAACTCTGCAGACCCGTGTCTCACACTCCTGGACAAGACTGAATATGCCGTCGTGACTGTCTGCCGCTGCTCAAGGGTAGGCCTGTAGCTGACATTGATCACAAAGTCGCCAAGTTGCAAACACACTATGTGGGTCAGGGGCCACAAACCTGTGTCTACAGGAACCGCACAGGAAACAGGCACAAAGGGCACTGGGCAAGGTCTTGAGAAGAAAAATAGCACTGAGAATCCAGCATACCCCTGCTATGTAGGAATTTGGGCTGGTGGGCCCTGGTGTTCCATCTTTTTTTGTTTTGTTTTGTTTTGTTTTCTGAGAAATTAGAAATCTGAACTTTCAATTATTGGCAACCACTTCAAGTTTAGAAAACACTGTACAGGTCAAAAGAAGCTTATGTTGTTAGCCAAATCCACCCTTCCAATCTCCAGTTTGCTCATCTGGCCACAGCCCAGTGAATTGGGACTTTTAGACCCAAGTTACTCAGAATGGAAGGGACATTACTCTCAGAATCACAGCTTGGGGGTTTAAGAGACCTTAGAGATGCCGTAAAATGTCCCTGGTGTTTTAAGTACTTGGGTACAAGCTGGAAGTGCACACCTGTTATCCCAGCACTAAAGAACCTGAGATTGGAGGATGCTAAATTCAAGGCCACCCTGGCCTACATATCAAGACTATATATATCAAAAAGCAAACAAACGTGAATGATGCTGGATATGGTTGGCGGTGCACGCCTTTAATCCCAGCACTTCTGAGACAGAAGTAGATGGATCTCTGTGAATTCAAGGCCAGCCTGTTTTACTTAGCAAGCTCTGAGATAGTCAACACAACACAGAGAGGCCTTGTTTTAAAAATAAAACAAGCCGGGGAGTGGCGTTCCACACCTTTAATCCCAGCCCTTGGGAGGCAGAAGCAGGAGAATCTCTGAATTCAAGGCCAGCCAGAGTCTCACTCTGTCTCAGATATACAGAGTGAGTTCCAGGAAGCCCAGGGCTATGCAGAGAAACCCTGTCTTGAAAACAACAAAAGTAAAAATAAAACAAAATAAAAACTAAATGAATGGACACAGACTTTATTTTTAAAATACACACCTATAAACATAACTTGCAATTTCCTCTTTCAACAGTGTAGGAGTAAACACTACTTAGGACAAGATCAAGGGCAAGCCCACCCCTAACAATGGCCCCTGCCTGTCCCTGTTCTCTGCCGCCAGGGCTCCTTCTCCTGACCCATCTGCTTGCTGTTTGGCATAAATCCCAAGAGCCTCCTTGGAGAGCTAGAGCAGTGCCCCCTTGTCTGTGTGACATCCTTACCTGGGACAAGAATGGGCACACACTCCTTTCTAGGCAGTGCTCCGTAGCCTGCTCTCAGCACGTGGTAGGGGAAGGGGGGCTGCTCTGTCCACTCCCTTCCTGGTCATGTGGCAAAGGATGCTACCTGCTTATCACTGTGAGTCCCTTCCCTCATGCTCACCCTAAGCCTTCGTTGTACAAGGGCTTCTGCTTCTTAAAAGCCATTCAAATAAATAGCCATTCAAATATATTTATGTTGTCTTGTTTTCTTCCTTTTCTTTCTTTCCTTTTTTTTTTTTTTTAAGGTTCATTATAAGTGAATCCAGAAGAGTTGGTATAAGTCCTAAGAAATCTAGTTATGTCATCATTTTGGGACAAGTCTTACAGGTGCTCACCAAGTTCTGTCCCAGCACTGTGGGACAGTTTTCTGAGTTACTCAGGGAACTGGAGTTACAGGAAGTTGTGAGCTGCTGTGGGGTGCTGGGAATAGAAATTGGATTGTCTGGAAGAATGCACTTAACTTCTCTCTAGCAACACCCTCTCTCTCTCTCTCTCTCTCTCTCTCTCTCTCTCTGTGTGTGTGTGTGTGTGTGTGTGTGTGTGTTTATATGTGTGTGGTGGTGTTTCGTTTTGTTTTTAAGATTTATTTATTTCATGTATGTGAGTACATTGTCGCTGTCCTCACACACACCAGAAGAGGGCATTGAATCCCATTACAGATGACTGTGAGCCACCATGTGGTTGCTGGGAAGCAAACTCAGGACCTCTGGAAGGGCAGTCAGTGCTCTTAACCTCCGAGCCATCTTCAGCCCTCGTTTTGTATTTTAACAAAATTTTTCTATATATCCCTGGTTGTCCTGGAACTTGCTCTGTAGGCCAGGCTGGCCTTGAGCTTGGAGATGCCTCTGCCTCTCTGCCTCTGCCTCTCTGCCCCTGCACCCCTGCCCCTCTGCCCCTGTGCCCCTGCCCCTCTGCCCTCTGCCCTCTGCCCTCTGCCCTCTGCCCTCTGCCCTCTGCCCTCTGCCCTCTGCCCTCTGCCTCTGCCTGGCTCGTTTTCATTCTATTCTTTTGCCCGAGGCTGGGGTATAGACTGGGCCACTATCTCTTTAATCCTGGCATAGGCAGGTGGATCTTTGTGAGTTTGAGGCCAGCCTGATCTACCCGCCAGTTCAAGGCCAGTCAGGCCACACAGTGAGTCACGCTTTCCCTGATGCTCTGGGCCCCCTTCACTCTCACTGAAACTCCCCGTCCTCCCACGGCGAGGCCCCTTACAGACGGCGTGGCTTCAGTTTTCTCTCTTCGTCTTCTATCTTCTACCGGCCGTCTGGATTTACAGCTTACCTGCTCTGTTGGTTTTCTCTAGATCTTAATAAAATTGTCCTCAAACTTCAGAAAGAAAAACGAGGTCTTGCCATTTAGCCCAGGCAAGCCTCAAATTCAAAACCCTTCTGCCTCAAATTTTCCCCAAGTTTATGGAGAAATCTCAGACATGTGCCACCAAACTGGCTCAAAAATCCAGTGACTGAGCTCTCTCTATAGACCCCTCTTCATGACGGGGAACTCTAGGATGCTAGACCGAGGCCCAGAAAGGCAGGCTTTTCCTTTTCAACCTGACAGGATCTGGGATCATCTACATGGAGTTGCAACCCCAATTCAGTGTGGGATTATCCTACACAACGGTATGACTCTCAGAAGTGAACCATTTGGGGCCACATCTCAGCCCTGCTGCCTGATGTAGCAAGAAACACTTCCTCTGACCATAAGACTAGACCCACTGTGGACCCTTGATTCTCTAACCTTAAGTCTGCTCACCCCATCCCTACCCCCACCCCCACATACCTGGTCCCAGGGATGGGGAGGCATGTGGTCTCCTTCCTTCCTCATATCTCGAGTCCAGCAGATGACTTCAGGAGCCTTAGAGCCTCCATCTCGGGCAATGTCACAGCAATTGTGTGTTCAGATGTCTTGATGACACTGAGTCATTTGAGTAATATCCATCAGCTGGTGACACTGGAACTATTCACAGCTGTTCACGGCCAGGGGATCATGTCCACGGTAAGGGAAACAGCTGGAATAGAGGACAGGTGGAGTCTAACACCTCCTGTTCTGTGGGGGTGCTGCCATGTCTGAACCCTCTACTTTAAAAAAATGCTCTCAAAACTGCATTTGAGAACAAAAGCCCTGTGATGGCGCTGTGACTGGAAGCTGGGGTGGGTGGAGGGTGGAGGGGAGCAAGAGGGTCACAAGTGACTGAGCGAGCGTGGCTCTTCCTTTGTACCCTTCCTCCCTGTCTGCTGAGCTCCTGGGTGACCCAAGGGTTTCATAGTCTCCTTTTCTTTTGCTTACTGGCCCGGCTTTGACTCCCCAGTAGGCCACTTTACAAACAGACTCTTTTGGTAACTATGACCATAGTTCATGAGGATTCACTGTGTTCTCTAAAAGATATGTTCAGGACTGAACAGATGCCTCGGTGGTTAAGAGCACTTGCCGCTCGTGCAGAGGACCCAGGCTCGGTTTTCAGCACACACAAGGCAACTCACAACCATCCGTAATTCCAGTTCCAGGAGATTCCACGCCCTCGTCTGACCTTGGAGGGCATTGTGCTATTCAACTGCCCTAAAGCCCAAACTGACTTCAAGGCTGTGATTCTCGAGTCTGAATTATCCTCCTGGATACCGATATTATCATCATGTCTTTCTATATTCTATTACTGAAAATGCAAAAAATAATAGATGGTTAGTGTTCCTACCATAGAAATAACAGCTCTGTGAGGTAATATTTTGTTTGTTGTTTTTTGTTTGTCAAAACAGGGTCTGACTTGTAGCTTTGGCTGGACTGGGACTCCCTCCCCGTGTAGACTAGACTGACCTTGAACTCACAGAAATTTGCCTCCTTTTGCTTCCTGAGTGGTGGGATTCAAAGCATGTACCAGCATGCGCCGCCTGGGCAGTGTATCTGTAATAGCTAGGCTTAACTATCCTGCAGCGCATATATACTTCATGTATGTTGTCATGTTGGCCATGATAAGTGTGAATAACTTTATAAGTCAATTAGAACACTATTTCTAGGTGGTAGTGGAGAATACCTTTAATTCCATAATCCCAGCACTTGGAAAGTAGGGGGTTTCTGAGTTCAAGGCCAGCCTGGTCTACAGAGTGGGTTCCATGACAGCCAGGGCTACACAGAGAAACCCTGTCTCACTTTCCCACAAAAATATTTCTAACCAAGTGTTGAGACACACATTTTGAATCCTAGCACTCAGGTAGGCAGAGGAAGGCAGGCCTCTGTGAGTTGGTGCTAAGTCAGTTTGTCAATAGACCAAAGAATGCCAGGTAAGTGATACACTTTCCTGACTCTCATATACACCTCTAAATGCAAAAACAAAACAAACAAACAAACAAAACCCCACTTTGTTTTAAAAGAAAAACAAACAAGGTCTCACTAATATATTGCTGGCTGACCTGGAAATTTCTATAAAGAACATCGGTCAGGCTGGCCTCAAACTCATGGAGATCGACCTGCCTCTGCTTCCTGAGTGCTGTACCACCACACCTGGGTCTTATGTACGTTTATTTATTAATTCTTTTGTTTTGTTTTTGTTTGTATGTGTGTTTTACCAGCATGCCTATCTGTGCCCCACTTGCATGCAGTACCCGAGGTAGCCAGAAGAGGGCGATGAATCCCCTGGGACTGGAGTTCCAGCTGTGAGCTGCTCTGTCCAGTTGTGAGGGCACTGGGAATTGAACCAAGGTCCTCTAGAAGAGCAATCAGTGCTCTTGATCTCTGAGCTATTATTGCTCCAGTTCTTTATATACATGGTAAAAGATAAAACCTGCAGAACTGCAGCTGTGGTGGGGCCCTCCTCTACTCCCTGAACTGGAGAGTCTGAGGCAGCGAGTTTCAAAGTTTGGCCCCAGCCTGGGGTGCCCAAGGCTAGAGGCTCTCCCAGAAAATAAACAAGTTTCTCTCTCTCCCTCCCCCCTCTTTCTCTCCCTCTCCTTCTCCCTGCCTCCCTGCCTTCTTTCTTTCTTTCTTTCTTTCTTTCTTTCTTTCTTCTTCCTTTCTTCCTTCCTTCCTTCCTTCCTTCCTCCACAGGTTCCTGGAACTCACCTCCACAGACTAGTGTGGTCTTGAACTCCACTTGCCTCTACCTCCTGAGCACTGAGATTAAAGGTGTGGGTCACTACAAACCCTCAGAAAATGTGAGCTGCCGTAACTTAGCTTGCACAGTGTGTCTCCAGACTTCAGGAGCAATGCCCTCCTCTTCATCTGTGACTCTGGGCCGAAGTATGTGCACTGGTTTCCTATGGTATTACAGAGAAGCAGGGCCCCCTGTATGGAGACAAAAATATTGATTGCCTTTACCCCAGTATTTTTTTTTCCTGAGTTGGAGATAGAAGTGAGGTTTTCTATTTACATCTTGCAGAGAAAAGGAAATTGTTTGTCTGATACAGAAAAGAAATTGAACTAAATTGATGCTCCAAATTCAGAACCGTTTTCTTTGGAATGCTGTGCTTCACCTGATTCTATGCATGGGTTGGTCTGCTCTAGCCGCTACAACAAGCTACCATAAACTGGGCGGGCGGCTTAGAGACTTAGAGGCAGGCTGGGCATGGTGGCACATGCTTTTAATCCCGGCACTCAGGAGTCAGAGGCAGGAGGAGCTCTGTAAGTTCAAAGCCACCCGACCTGCATAGCAAGTTCCTAGATGGCCAGGACTCTATAGAGAGACTCTGTCTCAAAGAACAAACAAATGAATGTGCAAACAACAAAAGAGGAAAAGCTCATTTCTCAAACTCCTTGGGGCTGAAACCCAGGATCAAGGATCTGGCCAGTTGGTGTCTGCTGAGTGCCCTTTCTGTCTCATAGAAGGCCATGTCACTGTGTGGTAGAGGGACAAAGAGACTGTCTCGCTCTCTTCTCCAAAGACATTGACCTCATTCATGAGGGCAGACCCTCATGGGCTATTTCCTCTCACGGGCTGCACATTCTAAAATTATCCACAGCTGACTGTCACCACAGGGATTGGGGATGGGGGTGGACACCAACATTCAGATGACAGCAGTCAGAATCTTCATTCTTTCTTTGCTCCAGCAAAGTCCTGTTTTGAGGCCTTAGGTGTCCCGTGTGGTATAGAGCTCACCCCATTGTGAGGGTAACACAGCCGTAACTCAGGGTGTGACTTGTCACCTGCTTGCTGGGTGACCTTGTAAAGCACACCTCCACCGAAGCCAGGAGGACATGCTCTGGGGATCTCTCTGCCAGAGAACCTGCTTCCAGAGTGTCATCACCTCTCAGCTGTAGGGATCACACCTTCAGAACTGCTGTGGAATACTTCTCCCTGAGATTACTGCCACCAGATGGGACTGGGCATGCTAAGGACACAATGCCAGGCATTTCTTTTGGTTTTTGTCCTTTCAAATAAAAGTA